>NW_028230439.1:2343347-2578347 GCF_043228905.1 Azolla caroliniana | reverse complement strand
GCATGAGGTATCTCTACATTATTCTATTACTTGCTAGTACAGCAATCAGCATTTTTTTTTGGCAGGCAGGCAGTAAGACGACATGGTTCTCCAATCCAATGTAGCTGCTATTCTCAGAGACGACCGGAAGTCGAGAGATAGCGAAGCACGCACGGAGTGTTGGGATTTCGGTCCCTCCGGATGGGATGTCCCCGGAGATAAATGACGGCAAGCCCGGTTGCGGTTACGGAACCGGATGATGAAGAGTACCCGGCATGAAGCCGGATGAAGAGTACCCGGATACGGATCCGGATGATGAAGAGTACCCGGCATGAAGCCGGATGAAGAGTACCCGGATACGGATCCGGATGATGAAGACCCCGGCTACGGAGCCAGATGACGAATGTACCCGGAGAGAGATCCGGATGCGGGGACATATTTGTGAATATGTTTGCTAAGAGCCCTTGAGGCTATATTTGTAAATAGCCCGAAAGTCATATGTGTATAAATATGACTTAGGGCAAACAGTTTAAATGTTGTTGCTCATTTTATGTTTTCAGCTGAGAGAGCGAAGTGAGTGCAGCCGAGAGAGAGAGAGAGAGAAAGGAAGAGGTCGACGCCTCTGTGTATTTCCGCCGCCTGTGGCGAGGACAACGAGCTCAAGGTCGTCGCCTTGCAGCTCGCCATTGTATACTTCTCTTTGTATAGTGTTGGTTTGGAGTCTCGTACTCCCGTGGTTTTTCCCGTATAGGGTTTTCCACGTTAATCCCTATGTATTCGTGTGTTTCTCTCTGTGGTTCCCATTTTCTGCTGCATTGATTAGCGCTTACTCGGTTGTGGCCGAGTGGTGAAGGTGAATCAAACCGGCGATTCCCAACAAACTGGTATCAGAGCACGGTAACACAGAAAATGGAAGGCGGCGGTAGTGGGCCTCCGGGCATGATGGTGTTGAACTCACAGAACTACGCCGACTGGAAGATAAAGATGGAAGACCTTCTCATCGTCCGAGACCTGTATGAACCGATCGACAATGCCGAGATACCCAAGGGGGTAATAGAGTCGGAGTGGAAGCTCCTGAACCGGAAAGCCGTAGCGACGATCCGGCAATATGTCGATGTAAGCGTCCTACAACATGTGGCGAACGACACCAACGCATATGAGATGTGGAAGAAGCTGTCGGGCCTCTACGAGAGGAAGAATGCGTTGAACCGGACCTCCCTGATGAGGAAGATAGTGAACCTCAAGTACCGGGACGGCGAGAATATGGTGGAACACGTGAGCACGTTCATGGGATTCGTGAACCAGCTTGCGGCGATCAAGTTCCCGTTGGAGGATGCAATGCAAGCCATCATTCTGATGTGTACATTGCCGGAAAGCTGGGAGAACTTGGTGGTGACTCTCAGCACCTCCTGCACCGAAGATAACCTGTCTCTACAAACGGTAAAGACAAGTATTTTGAACGAAGAAGCGCGTCGGAGAGATAAAGAACCGGCCTCCGACTCGAAGGCGTTGCTTACCGAATCGGATCGGGGAAGACAATGGAACCGGAGTCCGCAAAGACGGGAGAAGTCGGGGACCCGGTCGCAGTCAAGAGGAAGGCCCACATGCTTCCACTGTGGGAAGCCGGGGCACTTCCGGAAGAATTGTCGGCATTACCTAAAGGACAACGGAGCCGTCGACACCGATTCGAAGAAGTCACCGGAGAGAAACGGTGCATACCGGGGAGCCACGGACCGAAGAGGTCCGGATCGGCGAGGGCAGGACCGGAAAGGAACAACGGCACTCGCGGCAAGTGAGGAAGAAATCATGCTCATCACCGAAGAAGGTGAACTAAACATTGCCGGCGATGAGACGACCTGGGTGGTCGATTCAGGAGCATCGTTCCACCTGACCCCGGAGAGAAGATACTTCTCATCCTACACAGCCGGTGAGCATGGCTGTGTTCGGATGGGAAATGAAGGTACGTGCCGGATTGCCGGCATAGGAGACGTGTGGTTGACAACCCCGACCGGATGCAAGATGCTGTTGAAGGATGTGCGACACGTTCCGGAGGTCCGATTGAACCTGATCTCGGCCGGGAGGCTAGATGATGAAGGCTACACGGGTAGCATCCGGAACGGTGTCATGAAGTTCAGCAAGGGGAGCCTGATAGTGGCTCGGGCCCGGAAGGTCAACACACTGTACCTGATGAATTCCCGGCTATGTCCGGAGGAGCTGAATGTGGCAGCCGACACTGCCGGTGAGCTGTGGCACAAGAGACTGTGTCACATGAGTGAGAAGGGGATGAAGAGGCTTGCAGAAGACAACCTTATTCCAGTGAAGCATGTGCACCTGGAGAAGTGCACCGATTGCCTGGCCGGTAAGCAGAACCGAACCTCCTTCCACTCAAGGCCACCGACGAGACGTAGCGCACCATTGGAGTTGGTGCACACGGATGTGTGTCAGGTAGAAACGAAGTCACATGGCGGAGCCCAGTACTTCGTGACTTTCATTGATGATCACAGCCGGAAGCTGTGGACGGCGCCGTTGAAGACAAAGGACCAAGTGTTGTCCGTCTTCAAAGAACTCCACGCGAGAGTGGAAAGGGAATCCGGCAAGAAGCTGAAAGCGATACGAGCGGATAACGGAGGGGAATACCGGGGGCAGTTCCAGGAGTACTGTCGCTCGAAGGGAATCCGGCTCGAGTTTACTGTGCCGAAGACGCCGGAACTGAACGGGCTGGCCGAGAGGATGAACCGGACCATAATGGAGAGGGTCCGGAGTATGCTGGCGCATGCGAAATTACCCAAGGGGTTTTGGGCTGAGGCTATGTCGACGGCGACATACGTGATAAACAGATCACCCTCAGTACCTTTGGACGGAGACACGCCGCAGAAAGTGTGGACCGGTAAGGAAGTGTCCTACCGGCATCTGAAGGTGTTCGGGTGTCTCGCTTACGTGCATGTGGCAAAGGACCGGAGAGGAAAGCTAGATCCAAAGACCCGGCCATGCATATTCCTCGGTTACGGCAACGACGAGTTCGGCTACCGAGTATGGGACCCGGTCGACAAGAAGATATTCAGGAGTCGAGACATCATCTTCATGGAAGACAAGACACTCGCCGACTTGGAGTCGGAGAAGAAGATGAAGAGCTCCAAGTCGACCGGTGAGGATCAACTCTACGAGGAGCAGTCCCGACCGGCAAGGGACCGGATAGCACTCGAGGATCCGGCCGAAGACGGTGAAGAAACAGAACCGGCCGAAGAAGATGAAAATGATACCGGAACCGGCCCCGATCCCGAAATGGATTCGGATGAAGAAGAATCGGAAGAACCGGTTACCGAAGCTCCGGAACGGAGATATCCTCTAAGGGAGAGAAGGGCCCCCCGGAGATTTCCGGAACCAGAGCACGTACTGCTAACCGACGAGGGGGAGCCGGAGAGCTTTGAAGAAGCAAAGCATGACACCCAGAGCCGCAGGTGGTTGAGTGCCATGCAGGACGAGATGGATTCCCTGCATGAGAACCACACATATGAACTTGTGGAGCTGCCGAAAGGAAAACGGGCACTCCGTAACAAGTGGGTGTTCAAGCTGAAACCGGGAGATGCCGGAAACCCCACGAGATACAAAGCCAGGATCGTAGTGAAGGGGTTCCAGCAGAAGAAGGGCGTCGACTTCGACGAGATATTTGCCCCGGTAGTGAAGATGACCTCCATCCGGACGGTGCTGAGCATAGCGGCAAGCATGGACCTCGAGGTAGAACAGATGGACGTGAAGACGGCATTCCTTCACGGTGACCTCGAAGAAGAGATCTACATGCAGCAACCGGAAGGATTCGAGAAGAAAGGGAAGGAGCACCTGGTATGCCGGTTGAAGAAGAGCCTTTACGGACTGAAGCAGGCTCCCCGGCAATGGTACCGGAAGTTCGACTCCTTCATGACCGACGAAGGGTACCACAAAACGCAGTCTGATCACTGCGTGTTTGTGAAGAAGTTCGAAGGAGGAGACTTTCTAATACTCCTCCTGTACGTGGACGACATGTTGATCGTCGGACGGGACCAGGTCAAGATACGGGTGTTGAAGAAGGCTCTTCACCGAACCTTCTCAATGAAGGACTTGGGTCCGGCGAGGCAAATACTAGGGATGCACATCATCCGGGACCGGAAGAAGAAGCAGTTGTGGCTGTCACAGGAGAAGTACGTGACAAAGGTGCTTAAACGGTTCAACATGTCGGAAGCAAGACCGGTCGGATCGACCCTCCCGGCAAACTGCAAGCTGTCCAGCAAGCAAAGTTCCAAGACAAAGGCTGAAAAGGAGGATATGATGAAAGTGCCGTATGCCTCAGCCGTCGGGAGCCTGATGTACGCCATGGTGTGTACGAGACCGGACATAGGATATGCAGTTGGAGTGGTGAGCCGGTACATGAGCAATCCCGGCAAAGAGCACTGGAACGCGGTCAAGTGGATACTCCGATACCTGAAGGGCACGGCAAACGTGTGCCTCCGATTCGGCTCCGGTAAGCCCGAACTCGACGGCTTTACCGATTCGGATATGTCGGCTGATGCACATACCAGCCGGTCCACATCAGGGTATGTGATGACGTATGCAGGGGGAGCTGTTTCGTGGCAGTCGAGGCTGCAGAAGACGGTTGCGTTGTCAACCACGGAGGCGGAGTACATGGCGGCTGTTGAAGCCGGCAAGGAAATAATATGGATGAAGGACTTCATTAGAGAGCTCGGTATCCGGCAAGAGGAGTACCGACTCTACTGCGACAGTCAGAGTGCCATCCACCTTGCGAAGAACGCGGCCTATCACTCCCGGACGAAGCACATCCAGCGAAGATATCACTGGATCCGGGAAAGGATAGAAGAACAGGAGTTCGTGCTGACGAAGATCCACACGGACGAGAACGGCTCAGATATGCTGACCAAAGTGCTCACACCCGACAAGTTGGAAGCATGCCGGAAGAGGATTGGATTGGAGAGACATCCCATGCCGAAGTGAAGGGGGAGTTTGTTGGGATTTCGGTCCCTCCGGATGGGATGTCCCCGGAGATAAATGACGGCAAGCCCGGTTGCGGTTACGGAACCGGATGATGAAGAGTACCCGGCATGAAGCCGGATGAAGAGTACCCGGATACGGATCCGGATGATGAAGACCCCGGCTACGGAGCCAGATGACGAATGTACCCGGAGAGAGATCCGGATGCGGGGACATATTTGTGAATATGTTTGCTAAGAGCCCTTGAGGCTATATTTGTAAATAGCCCGAAAGTCATATGTGTATAAATATGACTTAGGGCAAACAGTTTAAATGTTGTTGCTCATTTTATGTTTTCAGCTGAGAGAGCGAAGTGAGTGCAGCCGAGAGAGAGAGAGAGAGAAAGGAAGAGGTCGACGCCTCTGTGTATTTCCGCCGCCTGTGGCGAGGACAGCGAGCTCAAGGTCGTCGCCTTGCAGCTCGCCATTGTATACTTCTCTTTGTATAGTGTTGGTTTGGAGTCTCGTACTCCCGTGGTTTTTCCCGTATAGGGTTTTCCACGTTAATCCCTGTGTATTCGTGTGTTTCTCTCTGTGGTTCCCATTTTCTGCTGCATTGATTAGCGCTTACTCGGTTGTGGCCGAGTGGTGAAGGTGAATCGAACCGGCGATTCCCAACACGGAGGAGGTAGACATTTCTTTTATAAATCTCTGGCTGGAGGTTAGGTTCTTCTACACACAAAAAACTTAAACCCTTAAACATAAACCGAGAGGCAAATTCAACACTACCATATCGTCGTTCGTCAACAGGTATAGCTTTACCCGCCGGCCGTGGAGCTGAACCAGATACTGGTAGGCCATAGCTACGTCTTTTCCACACCAGTCTATACCTTGTACATAACTAGGAATAGGACGGTGGGTGTAAATAGACCAGATGAGACGCGTTGGATGTCTAGGAAATCAAGGAGTATCTCTACCCGAAAGGACAGAGAATAAATTGATGAAAACGAGGGTGCAATGGCCTGCCTCGACGGCCTATAAAAGGGAAGGAAGAAGGAAGATGAAGATATCGCATTTTGGGGAGCGAGAACGAAGTGCTGTCGGACTGGGACCGAACTCCCTCCTCCATCGTTCGCTGTATTTCAGACTAAGTTGCCACTACTTCGTGGACAGTCTGTGTGCTTCTGGCAGAGGCTCCACAATGCAGTCATGTTGTGTGCGTGCGTGAGGTGTGTGTGTGTGTTCGCCTGAGTTGGGTCCGTTGCTGGCTTGCTGGTTGTAATCATTACGGATTTGTAATTAAGACTTTGCTCTCTCTCTCTCTCTCTCTCTTCGTCCCCTTGTGTTTCTGCAAGCTGCTCTTTCTCTCTCTCTTCTTTCTCACTCTCCTTAGTTCAAGGCCCCCACGGTCCCGCCTCTTTCCACACGCGAAGAGCGTAACAACTCGACATCCTGTGAGGAATGGGCCTTGGCCACAACCAAGTCTTAAACACTCAATGGAAGAAATTCAGAAGGTGAAAATAAGAATAATGCACTTACACAGAATGAGACGACACTAGATGTTAACGTGGAAACCCCCAAAAGGGAAAAACCACGAGAGCCCACAAACTCCAACTATCACTATGATAAGAGGATACAAAGCAAGACTTGGAGGCAACGACCTTGAACTCTATGTCTTCGCCAATCGGCAGTTACAACAGACAAACTTTTATGTTTCTCTCTCTCTCTCAATCTCTGTACTACAATAATAATAACAACCCAACCACTATATCTTTTATAAGTGGTTGCGCTAAGTCATATTTATACTTATATGACTTTAAGACTATTTACAAATATGGTCATGACAGGCCCTCTAGAAACATATTTACAGACATGTCCCTGGATCCGGTTCACACCAGATTCATCCAGATACCTTCCGGATCCGTCCGGTCCGGTTCCTTCCTTCGATCGTCTGATCCGGTCCCTTCAGTTCTCATCCGGATCCCATCTAGAGGGACCGAATTCCCAACAAGCTCCCCCTTCACCCCGGCATGGGATGTCGTGTCAGTTTGATCCGTCTCCTGCACATGTCCAGCTTGTCGGTTGACAACACCTTTGTCAGCATGTCCGACCCGTTCTCTTTCGTATGGATCTTCGTCAGTAGTAACTCTTTATCTTCTACCTTCTCCCGAAGCCAATGATATCGCCTCTGGATGTGCTTGGGTCGAAAGTGGTTGGTCATGTTCTTTGCGAGGTAGATGGCATTTGGACTGTCATAGTGGAGCCGGAATTCCTCTTGTCGGATCCCTAGCTCTCCGATGAAGTTCTTCATCCAGATTACCTCTTTATTGGCGTCTACGGCCACCATGTACTCCGCTTCCGTTGTCGATAGTGCAACAGACTTTTGCAGCCTCAACTTCCATGATATGGATCCCCCTGCATATGTCATAACATATCCAGAAGTTGTCCGGCTAGTATCCGCATCAATCGACATATCTGAATCCGTGAATCCTTAAAGTTGGGGTTTTCCGGAGCCGAATCGGAGGCACATACTCGAGGTGCCTTTCAAGTACCAGGGTATCCACTTGACTGCGGTCTAGTGTTCTCTTCCCGGATTGCTCATGAACCGGTTGACTACTCCGACAGCGTATCCGATATCCAACCAGGTAGACATCATTGCATACATCAAGCTTCCGACGGCAGAGGTGTCATCCACATATAGTAGGAGCTTGGTTCAGTTTGGTCCGACGATCAGCATGTCATCCACATATAGTAGGAGTATCAGGAAGTCTCCTTCATCGAAAATTTTGCACAAATACACAGTGGTCGGTCTCTGTCTTGTGGTATCCTTGATCAGTCATGAAGGAGTTGAACTTACGGTACCATTATTGGGGAGCCTGCTTCAGTCGTATAACCTCTTCTTCAACTGGCATACCAGGTGCTCCTTCCCTTTCTTCACGAATCCTTCTGATTGTTGCATGTAGATCTCTTCTTCGAGGTCTCCATGTAGGAACGTCGTCTTAACGTCTAGTTGTTCTACTTCAAGGTCCATGCTTACCGCTACGCTCAACACCGTCCGAATGGATGTCATCTTCACTATCGGGGCAAAGATCTCATCAATATCCACTCCTTTCTTCTGCTGGAAGCCATTCACCACAATGCACGCTTTGTACCTTGGTGGATTTCCGGAGTGCTCTCTTTTTGTGGTTCTCGTGTAGGGAATCCATCTCATCCTGCATAGCACTTAACCACTTGCGGTTGTGGGTGTCTTTCTTTGCTTATTCCAAGCTCTTCGGCTCCCCCTCGTCGGTTAGCAACACATGCTCTGCATCCGGGAATCTCCGGGGGGATCTTCTCTTTCTGAGAGGATATCTTCTTCCTTGGTTCATATCCACCGGTTCCACCGTTTGTTCTTCATCTGAATCTGATTCCGGGGCTTGTTCGGCTCTGGTGTCCAATTCTACTTCTTCGATCGGTTCGGTCTCTTGTCCGACTCTGGCCATTTCTTCGAGTGTTATCCGGCTTCCAGCCGAATGGGTCCCATCGGTCGATCCAAAGTCTGCTATCTTTTTCTTCGACTGCCAGTCGGCGATACTCTTGTCTTCCATGAAGACTATGTCTCCACTCCGGAACACCTTCTTGTCGACCAAGTCCCACACTCGGTATTCAAACTCATCATCTCCGTATCCAAGGAATATGTATGGCCTAGACTTCAGATCCAACTTTGTTCTCTTGTCCTTTGCAACATGCACATAAGTGAGACAACCAAACACCTTCAGATGATGGTAAGACACGTCTTTACCGGTCCATACTTTCTGCGTTGAGTTTCCTTCCAAGGGCACTGAGAGTGATCTATTTATCGCAAAGGTCATTGTCATCAGCGCCTCAGCCCCGAACGTCTTGGGTAATTTTGCATGTGCTAGGATGCTTCAAACTCTCTCCATTATGGTTCAGTTCATCCGTTCGACCAATCCATTCAGCTTCGGTGTCTTCGACACGGTGAATTGAAGCCGGATTCCCTTCAACCAGCAATACTCCTCGAACTTCCCCTAGTATTCTCCTTCGTTGTCCGTTCGAACCGCCTTCAACTTCCAATCGGTTTCTCTTTCCACTCTCGCGTGGAATTCCTTGAAGACGGATAATACCTAGTTCTTCGTCTTAAGTGGTGAGACCCATAGCTTCCGACTGTGGTCTTCTATAAACGTCATGAAGTACTACGATCTGGAATGTGACTTAATGTCCACTTGGCATACATCAGTTTGCACAAGTTCCAATGGGGCATTCCATCTCATTGGTGGTCTTGGCTGGAAAGAAGTTTGGTTTTGCTTGCCGGCCAAGCAATCGATGCACTTCTCAACATGCACGTCTTTCACCTCCGGAATGAGGTTATCTTCGGCAAGTCTTCTCATCCCTTTCTGGCTCATGTGACACAACCTCTTGTGCCACAACTCACCGGCATTGTCTGATGCCACGTTCACTTCTTCCCGGCATATCCGAGCATGCATTGGGTACAGTGTGTTGATCTTTCGGGCTCAGGCCATGATCAAGCTCCCTTTGCAAACTTCATGACTTCATTCCGGATGCTACCCGTGTAGCCTTCATCATCCAGCCGACCGGTTGATATCAGGTTCAACCGAACCTCCGGAACGTGTCAAACATTCTTCAACAGCAACTTGCATCCCGTTGATGTCGTCAACCACACGTCTCCTATGCCGATAATTCGGCATGCACCTTCATTTCCCATCCGAACAGAATCGTGATCTCTAGCTCTATACAATGACTTTACTCTTGCTAGGGACAAATGCCTTCCTTCCGGCCCGGCGTTGTCCAAAGTGACAACTAGCGTCTCCCAACTATTCGGGAGGGAATAAGGCAGGAGCAACACAAGTACCTCGATCGCTAGAGGTACTTCCAACGAGGTTGTTTGATTTATGAGCCCCTAGAATGCATTCATGTTCTCCAACATGCTGGATCCGTCTTGGTACTGGAGTCTCACTAACTTCCAGAATACCAAAACCCTATTTATGGTGTTTTTACTCTCTAGTATGGTGCTGATTTTCTCCCAAAGCACATGTGCGTTACTTTCTTCATTAAAGTTGTTGTATAGGCTCATGCCGATGAAGCACCGAATGTATGCTTTCGTCTTCATATGCATCACCTCCCACGTCGTGGCATTGATCTTGTTCAGCCTCTTGTCTCCAAACTGCACCGGCAACCAGAGATCTTTGACCACGAACATGTCCATCATCTTCGACTTCCATACTGGATAGTTGAAGCCGGTGAGCTTGAACATGCTTCCGAATGACTCTTCCATTTTCTTCAGGGTTTAGAACCTCGCTCTGATACCAGTTTGTGAGGAATGGGGCTCGGCCACAACCGAATCTTAAACACTCAATGGAAGAAAGCAAGAAATGAAAATACGAATAATGCACTTACACAGAATGAGACGACACCAGATATTAACATGGAAAACCCTAAAAGGGAAAAACCATAGGAGACCACAAACTACAACTATCACTATGATAAGAGGATACAAAGTGAGACTCGGAGGCAACGACCTTGAGCTCTATGACTTCGCCAACCGGCGGTTACAACAGACAAACTTTTATGTTTCTCTCTCTCTCTCTCTCTCTCTCTCTCTCTCTCTCTCTCTCTCTCTCTTTGTACTACAATAATAATAACAACTCAACCACTATATCTTTTATAAGTGATTTCCCTAAGTCATATTTATACTTATATGACTTTAGGACTATATACAAATATGGTCATGACATGCCCTCTATAAACATATGCACAAATATGTCCCTGGATCTGGCTCAGACCAGATTCCGAACACTTCCTTGGGATCTAGCTGTTGCCGCTTCTCGTCGGGGATGTGCACGTATGCAAGTGAGCCGAATATCCTAACATGGGATAGATCTAGCTTCTTTCCATAAAACTTCTCGTGAGGAGCGACCTCATGCACTCTGGATGTTGTGCACCGATTCATGAGGTAGGCGGCAGTGTTTGCAGCTTCTTCCCAATATGACTTGGGCATATGCTTCTCGTTCAGAATAGCCCTTGCTACTTTGAGTATGTGTCGATTCTTGCGTTCAGCTACACGATTCTATTGCGGTGTGTGTCGGCAAGTGAATTCTCTACGAATTCCTTCTTGGAAGGTATGTTGTGAATGCATCTGAGAAGTATTCTTGTCCTTTGTCTGACCGAAGACATCGTACATGGTGGCTAGTTGTCTTTTCGACTTCGCTTTTGAATTTCTGGAAGTGTGTAAACACTTCGCTCTTCATCCTCATGAGAAAGATCCATGTGTATCTAGAGAAGTCGTCGATGAAGGTAACATAGTACTGACATCCTCCGGATGTGGACGTTTGTGCCAGTCCCGACTCCCCACACATCGGAGAGGACTACGTCCAATAGGCCTTTGCTCACGTTCCTCTCCTTCTCCCTTGCTAGAATGGCAGTTCTCATCGTGTTGAACCGTGGTGTGAGGCCATTGAGGCATATTTGCAACATCTTGTCATCATCCACATTGACGCTTATTGAGCCGATCGAGTCACAAAGCTCCTTGATCTTAAAGGTGTAGCTCGTCATGGACATGTCCCGTTGTTGGATGTTATTCAACTCTTGGCAGAGTTGAAGCTTTCGTGTCGTCATATTGGCGGAGAATATCTTCCTTAGATTCTCCCATGCTTCCTTTGGCGTCGTGGCTTCTCGAATGTAGCCGAGCATGTGGTCATGAACACATCTCGCCAAGCAATACATTACTCGACTCACTACTTGCTCCCATGTTGAGTAGTCAGAGTCCTTTGGGTCGAGTCGATTTTCTCGTGCTCCTTTGGTGTAGCTCCAATAACCTTGACCAACAAGGTATTGGTGCATCTTGCACTCCCAAGATGCGAAGTTGTTTCGGTTCAACTTCTCGCTAGGGAGAGCGCTCCCCAATTGAGTACTCATAGTGTTCAATGTAGATTTCTTCCTTCTTCTTCTCTCTTGAATACGAGCTATGTAGCAGCACTACAATAGCGATGAGCCGGATTTCTTTGAATCGTCGTCATAGCCACAACACACGCGGATGGGCTAGATCGAGCTGCCAAAGTGCTCTGATACCATGTAAAGAATCGATAGTGATTCTTGTGCACGGAATAGGTTAGAGATGTGTGTGTGTGTGTGTGTGTGTGTGCACGGTGGAATATTGGACTTATCTATGCATATGATGACTTGTGGATTTTTATTACTACAAGACATGTGTTCAGACTCACAACCATGGATATCTATTATTCAATATTTCATTGAGAATAAGGGTTTAACACATGGGAGGACAACGATTAAGGTTTCATTGTGGCAATTATTGAATGGATGTATTTCTCTTAAGATTTTAAACTCTTCATGTGCTCAACATTTGGTTATCTCCTAGCAAGAAGCACTCTTGTTATGTGAATGGAGACCATTATCTAGTTGAGAGAATTGTAATTCTTTACAAAAAGAGTTACTTGTGTCTTCTCGGATATTATTTTGGCCAAGTAAGGAGAGATTGTGCTCTAAATTTAATCGTTTGTTTCGTTTGGGGGTCAAGGAGGTGGGAGATATAGTTGAGGCTTCATCTCAAAGAGTCTTGGAGTTTGTTGTAGCGTGACAATTATTACGCATATTGCCTAATTATGGGTTTTTTAGGCAACAACTATAGAATATTGCTTTGATGCAAAAGGTCCCTTACCTCCTCAAACAGGGGAACAACCATTGGGATGATTGGTGTTGAAGGGGTCAGACGTCGTTTTTACAAGTGACCACTAATCTTTTATATCATTGTTGCATTGAGACTCTTGAATGGCTATCACCTAAGGTTGAAGAAAAATTGAAAATACACAAATCTAATAATGGGTGGTGGTAGATCTTAAAACATAGTTGGCATTCTAAATTGCCACTTGTTGCAAAAGTCTTCATTTGGAGAGTTTTGATTGGAGGATTACCTTTGGGGTTAGCTCTAAAGCATCACGAAATAGCAATGGGCAATTGCTTCTTTTGCACTGTTCAAATTGAAGATAATACTCATCATTTTATTCAGTGTCCTGTCAGATTTGGTGTTCCATTTCTCAAATCTGGCAAGTTTTATCACGGTGTTCTTTGACGCCTTGACAGTGGGTGTTTCCACAATTTACACAACTTGACCCAAAATCAAAGATGGAGATCGTTTTCCTATTTCTGAGATATTGGGGATTGCGTCATAATTGGGATATCCACAATGCTTTTGTATTTGATGGTAGGAATGGAGTGAAAGCATATCTACGAAAGTTGAAGGGAGTACTAATGTGGCAATTTTCGTTATTGGAGGAAGTGGAAATTCTTTCCTCAGTGGAGTGTTCGTCTTGCATATTGGCAATTCAACATGTTCCATTACCCATGTACTGTAGTGTAGTTAGTGGGTGACCGTACTCGATTGATACACCCATTGTAAGTAGTGTTTTTCACAGACACTTATTAATATAATTCTGTGTTTTCACAAGAGAGAGAGAGAGAGAGAGAGGTGGCGTAGAGTTTTAGATGCAGGGTTGCAGTCTCATCTTCCATTTCGTGCAAAGGTGTTTCTTTGGTGTGCCATAGTTGGTGGGTTGCCTTTCGCGATGGCCTTAAAACGAATACATATTTCGAATGGGACATGTTTTTATTGTATGTTGGTGGAAGACGATGCCAGACATAGGTTCATTACATGTTCATTTGTTAAAGCCATTGGGTGATTATATCACAAATTTGGGCATCGATAACAGGAAATATTTTGTCACCTTATAAGTGGGTTTTTACTGATGAGGATAAAGTTATGCCCACACCATCATATACAGTTGTTTGTTACTACCTTAGATATTGGGGGATGTGGTTTAATTGGACCATGAGAAATGGATTCTTGTTTGATGGACTGCATGGGGTGACACAACAACTCCGTAGGATGAAAGGGAAGTTGATTTGACAATTTTCACAATTATGTTGTATGGGAACATTGTCCCAAGAGGAGATGGACTTATGTCACCTAGTTTTACAACACTTGAGAGGGTTTCCCTTGCACTATCACTATTTATGAAGTAGTGAAGATAGCAAGGGTTGTATTATCATCTTGTTTTGATAACAAACATTGATTTACGAAAAGAGAGAATTAGAATTAGAATTAGATTTTTTTATCGTCCATAAAGAGGCCAATTTTGACCTATGGAACCAGAGTATACATGTGTTCTTGATATGTGTCTCCTTCCTAAGAAGGGGTATTCATACATTGAAGCACAAAGTCTCTATGTGTGAATAAAGCATACACATATGAGCTCAACCTTCTCGGTGGTGTCTTAAGTATGGCACTTAAGTTATCACTCCCTTTTAGTATGTCAGCATATCTTGAACGAATTGCACTATATGTCGAGCATGTGAAGAGCAAGTGACATTCATCCTCTACCATGCCTTCATTGCATACTTTGCATGTCTTCAAGTCTGTTACATTTTGATACCATGATGCAACTTCAATACCTAACTTGTGAGATCGCGTGCCAAGTAGTGTAAGGGCTCTACAAGCATTACTACTCATACTGGTAATGAGATAAGATTGGATACGATCAATAGGCATTCTTGCTTTATATTGAGACCAACATTCAGGGTTGACATTTGCAATGTAGTATTCTAGCTTTGTTCTCTTAGCATCTTCATCCTTAATGATTCCACCAACCTTTCCTCAATTTTTACATACTGCATAGCATTGCCCGAAAGCTCTAAAAGATTATCCACACCCCATCTTCTAAACGACTTTCTTATGTCAACAACCCAACCAGATGAGAGAATTTTACTTTTATGATTCTTTTGTAGCTTACATCCAACATTCCTGTCGAACACCTGTTTCCAAGAGCATAACCTGGTAAGAGGTAGTGCATTTAACTCCTAATTGCCTCCTTGAAAACATCTTTTGAATTTTCTCAATCTCATTCCATGCATTAAGAGAGATGGTGCCACCCCATACTTCTACTCCATAAAGCAATACTTGAGTTACCATGGCATTGAACAACATTAGTTTTACTTCCCATCCACAAGTATCACTTTGGTTGCATTGGTTCTCCAAAAGGTAATACGATTTCCAACTAGTTGCATTAGAGAGAGAGAGAGAGAGAGAACTTAGAGACGGAGAACAAGAAGTTGTATTAGTAAGTAAACGGTTACAACCAAAAATACATCCAACAACCACTAGGTTACAAAAGAGTTGGTTTAAATGCCAACTAACTTAGGGCAACTACCCTTTCTACTATTTGCAAAACTAGCTTGAACCTAGTGTGTCCATTGCCAGTGTGAAAGCCATTACATTGGGGAAGTTGGGTTTGGCTCTCAACAAGTTGTAATAGATAATGTGGATCATGGGAAGTCAACTTCAACCTACTATAGGGCCACACTTTGGCCAACTAGGCTTCCCATTAGGTTGAGAGAGAGTCAATTAGGAAGTAGAGAATGAAGGTGCTCGTTAGATGTATTGCAAGCTTGAGTTTATTTAATTAGGGCTCGAGAGTGGCTTCAGTAACATGGGAGGACAATTGAACATCCCAATAGTTGAGCTACATGGAGATTGTTAACTAATCTCTTTTTAGGGGTAAGGAATAATAGAGGTTTGAGATAAGATTTAGGCTCCACAACAAGTTTAGGGACAGTTATGGTTTTAGGATAAGAAACAACTTTAGGAATAAGGTTAGTTGTTATTAGCTAGGAACATATTGGGAATTGTGGAAGCCGATGTATTAAGATATGTCAGAAGAGAAACTAATCTATTAACGCATACTTAATGAGAAGCTAATGTATTAAGTGAGATAGGAATAGAAATTTAGAAGATGTGCGAGGATGCACATTAATTCAACATGGGTGTACCATAAACACTCCTAGAAGGAGAGAAATATAGTATCCAAGCATCCACAAACTCAATGGTTACTAGTTGAAATGGCCAAGGATAAAGAAAAACATGATAAAATGACACTTTTTGTATACTAGATGGATCACTTCGAATTTTCACACATCAATATTCATCGCTAATGATGATACCGACTTTGGAGAATGACAAAGAAATAGAATACAATATTTAATATTATATGTGTACAACGTCATCTTCCTATTCATAAAGAATATATCAAACTATAGTAAGATAATGTTAATTAACCAATGAATTCACTATGTTAACTTGGTTTTTTACAAATGTTTACTATGAATCCTTCTAGAAGAACAAGTGCAACATGTTTTGCGTATAGTTAAATGGGCAAAAAAATATGAAATGGTGGTACAAAAGTTAAAGATGAACTTTAACATTGTGATTAATTATCAAATTGTTTTATTTTAAACATACATATCTCACAATGTTTTGGTTTAGTAGCTCTCAATTTGTCTCTTTCTCACAATGGAGTATATCATAGGTTCTAGATGGTGGATCAAATCAAGATATAGCTATGCCTAACTACCCATACAAAAGTTTAGAAAAACTTGAACATCATTGCAAGCTTTTATCATTAGGCCTTTCTATGAAAAATATGACAAATTAGTTTGAAATTAGCAACCCAATATATGAATATTCTAACTCATGTGAAACTTCCACCAATATAAAAGAACCAATCCATAGAAGTTGAGTTAGTTGAAGTTTGAAAAGTTCATCACTAATAGTTATAGGAAACATGTAACCATATACGAGAAGTGACACTCCTTTCTCTTAAATCTCAAATGGTTAAATTTGTATAATGCATAAATGTATACATGAGCAGCCTTAACACAAACTAATAACTAATACTTCAGATTTGTTAATTGGTTATGCTTGGATTCTAAGTTTCCACAATTGCATTAACATGTATATTGCAATCTAGGGCCCTCTTAAATGTGACTTATTTGGTATCTATATATTATGGCTAAATATAGTGTATATATAAGCTTGGTTAATTTTATGCATACCTACAACTTGGTATTGCGTAGATTATCTTCCATTAATAATATCTCATGTACATGGATAGATTGGTTGTGTCAATCTATAAAGAAATGTAGGTTTAAGTGGATTCCTATCTCCTTTTGGTGTTGAAGCCTGAAGGTTATTAATTCGAAGGGGCTTTTTAAGGTGGTGGTTGCCAATTCCTAAGTATTGCTTATTCATATAGTGTTATTGCTAATTCAAAGAACTTTTTTCACGGTTTTCACGGAACCAAGTAATTGTGGCTTATATTATAGTGCATCATTGCATTTCTAAAATCATAGGCACTTTGTAGGAAAATTCAAGATCTCATCAATCAAGCTATGATAAAATCTTCTAAACATTTGGACTAAGAAAAAGAGAGAAGACTAGTTCATTGAGTATTGAGAATCATAAATTTTTATATCCTTGAACAAGGGAATTATAACTTGAAGTAGAAGGAATATCCTTGTATGGTTAAATCTAGGAAAACTTACATGCATAGTTATGTGAAAGTGAAACGTTGGTGTGGGATGAATCAAAATCATGCTTGATAAACTAATCCTAGAACATCGCAAAACTAGGTGTTTGCAAGGATGCCATAGAGTAAATAGTTCTAGAAGAGTAAGGTCCAAAAGTGTGGTCGAATTATTGTGTTACAAACTTTGTGTTGAACTACGGGCCACATTCCATTATGTTATAATTGGTCAATCGAAAACTTCAGAATAGTTAAAATCTATATGACGAAGATTTTAACGATTCAACTCGGTGAATCCTTTTAATCTAAAATATTGCTTAAATTTGAAATTGATAAAACCCTTCTTTTTCAAAGGCTCATTGTATTATGAAAATTTTCCTTTAAATTTTTACAAAATTGAAGGTTTGTTGAATATGTAAGTTTTTAACAACAATATGCAAGTTCACAAAGGGTGGAACTAGCATTCGAGAGGATATTAATGTTTTTTTAATAGAGTATTGGTGACTCACAAAACTTTCATGCAAACACATCATATAAAAGTGAGGCAATTGGCAATATAAAACCAATGGAATTTCAAGATTTTACCACATAACAACATGACAATCCATCAAACTCTAGAGAAGACAACCTTTACTTTTACGATGTCTTACCACGAAATTGTTTAATCGGGGGTTATAACTTATAAGTAATCAATTGAAATATACACACCGCTACAAAAGCAAAGGTGTATACTGAAATTTTGATTTAGACTATGGTGTAAAAAGTATAGGTGGTTATTATGGGATTTTGAGGGCATGGTTAAGTTAAGTTTGCAAGGCAAACAAAAAACAATTAGAATGCTCCTTTAAATTCTCTTCGGCCAAATAGAGAAAGAAATCAAGGGTTTTAATTTGAGTTTTGCTATTACTTTGAGTATTGTTGCATGCGACTGATATAATGTGTTTTAGCTAGAAATTGGAGTTTAATCCATTGGCTCATAGTAGTTAGTCTTGAAGGAATAGACAACACGGACCATTCCCAAGGTAATATTGCACCATTTCCAACAAAATGAAAAGGTTTGTTTTACTATTTAATTTTAGTTTTCTTATTGGACAATGTAGTTAAGGATATTGACTTGGGGGCTGATGGACGTGTGGGGACAAGTACTCGCTAAAGAAACATGAGACCTAATAGAGTGAGAGGGGTTAGAAAGTTAAGTGCCTTTGTTTTTTAGGAAGATTGTGGTGCCTAGAGAAATGGTAAGTAGTTTGCAATGTTCATGCTTCTATTCTAGATACATTAAGTCAAATCCATCGGAGTTTGAGAAGATTAAATTATAGAAGACCCCCTTGTCCCTAGTGCACATTGACATGAATTTGAGATCACTGAAACATATGTTATATCTTTGACTATATTACTACATAACCGAATGTGGTTAAGTGTTTTTACCTTTTGGTTCTCGAAATGTGTATGAGAAATAAGTGAGTGTTGGATTATTGCATTCTTAGATACATAATAAGTGACACTATTGTCGTGTGTCAATATGCCAATTATTTTATTCTCCCCTTATACAATGGTGCAAGGTGCTTTTCATTTATAAAGAGCTTAGCATATTGCTTATAAATGAGTTTAGTGGGCATTGCTATTGCCAATCACAAATATGGAAATATATTTGGTTTAATTCCTTTAAGAAATGAAGATGGCATCTGTATTACTTATTGTACACCAATGTATATATATACAGAGAGAGAGAGAGAGAGAGAGAGAGAGAGATCGATATTGTGAAATGCACATAGGTACACCTCAATATGCACAAGACAATAGTTATGCTATATGTATACCAAGGTATGGTTAACTGCGATTAAGAGTCTGTGAACATCCCATTGTGGGATATGCATACGGTATAGAGGATACGGGATGTAAACGTATGATGTACATACTATACATGCACACATGGATTATCGTGAATACATAAATGCATGCATGTACAACGTGTATATAATGTGCATACACATACATACATACATACATACATACATACATACATACATATAAAATAGGTTGTATGCATGATAATTCACGATGGTCTAAGGCATGCATTATGGTAGGTTAGTGATCAACATCCATGCATTAATTAATATATGCACAGTTGTGATAAAGTATGTTGGGTGTATAGATAGATTTGCTAGTTGCTACAGATACAGGTTGGCTCTAATTACGCATATGCGAGAGATATCATTCCCAAATACATGCATGCATCCATCCATCCACGCGCATCATGACATAACTGAACTTGAATTCGTCAATTGGACCACACAGTCAGATACGGATGTCATATCAATGCATGGGGGGTTGATTAGTAATTAATCGAGGATGATCGTCATGCGGGATGAATGGAAGAAGGGGGGGCGATAGGTACCTGCAGCTGTGGCCATCCATGTGAAGCCCTGCATTTAATGTTTCCCACCCCATGCAACAGAATTACAGGGCCATATATGTATACATACCCATATTGCATTCATGGATTCATAAAGTGTATTAGCATACATTGCAGTGCAATGCAATATTTACCCTGTAATTTTATCCCCAGCGATGTATGTAAATAGCAATTATGGTTGGCACGTACAAATAATCCCCCCACCCCCATTTCCCTCTATGTGTGTGTGTGTGTGTGTGTGTGCGCGCGCGCGCGTGCACGGAGCTTAATAACTCAATTATCCTTTATCAATGAGCAAACACTTGATTTACACCACATCTCTACATAATCCAGTTATTTGTTCTAATCAAAACGATGGGAATTTAAGAGAGAGAGAGAGAGAGAGAACATTACTCTTATTGCATTGCATTCTACCAGCACCCTCATTATTTTGCATGCATAGAATATCAGTACAACTCTTACCTGATCCTATGTCTACTTAATCTGGTCTTTGATTAAACAGCTAATGCATATTAACTCTAGATTGATCATTAAGTCATTGTTTTACCGCCATTTATTACATCACACATACTAAAGTGTGAGAATAGGGTCTATATGCATACATAACATGGATATGCATGTATGTAGCTATGTTAACGTCGGTGCATGTTGATGATGCATGCATATAGAGCAAAATTTTACTGTATTGTCACTTTTTAAGCATGTTGTGTGTAAATAGGCATGTATGTATGTTGAATGCTGCTGCAGAGAGAGAGAGAGAGAGAAGGAGGAGGAATATTGGTGATCATGATGTGCGCAGAAATATGTGACTTTTGGAGGATAAAATCTCTGGGTGATCATGATGGGTTGTATGCATGTGCATGTACATTGGTGATCATCATGATTGTGAGGAGAAACTATAGTGACTTTGGAAGGTAAATATAGTGCCAACAAGTCTTCAGTTAATGCAAAGTACGCATCGATCAATGTATGTATGTATGTGTTGTTATATCTTAAGGTGTATGTCTATGTCTATGCCCACACATGTAAAGATGAAGGATGAATTGCATGCATGTATGTATGTATGTACATAAGTAGATATGAAGAGGATGGATGGAAAATATAGAAGCTTTAAACATGTTAAAAATTATTGAAATATGTGGGCGGAAGAATTAGGTGTACCGTGTAGATATATAAGTTGATTAAGTGTGTGCTAAAGCTATTAATAATAA
Source organism: Azolla caroliniana (assembly GCF_043228905.1). Lineage (NCBI taxonomy): Eukaryota > Viridiplantae > Streptophyta > Polypodiopsida > Salviniales > Salviniaceae > Azolla > Azolla caroliniana. The sequence goes on along the minus strand of NW_028230439.1, from coordinate 2,557,394 downwards.
AGAGCGAAGGGGGGCAGTTACTAATGCATTCAATCCAAACCAAATCAAGTAGAGAGAGCGAGAGAGAGAGAACATAGACGTACTGGCGACAAAAGTGCTTCTATATCTCTCCCCTAAGATAGTTGTGTATGAAGAAGTGCTTCGCTTATCGCTGGTTTGTGTGTGTGTGGGTGTACTACTTACTGGTCTCTTTTTTGACACACGCTATTGGTGAATGGATGTCTGTATATATTATTGTATTTCCTCAGTAGTCGATATGAGATTCATAAATGGGAAGAACCGAATCAAAATTTCAAAGTATTATTTCTAAAGCTAAGAAGCATCCATTGTGGCCAAAGCAAACCTTGGTCCTTTCTCTAGGCTCCAGAATCAGTGTCTATGCATGCTTACTCATACTTCCGATTGTGAATGTTTTACCTCCAACCATTAATTGACATTTGTGAACATCTTGTTAGTAGTTACTTGTTGATTGTTTAAAAAACATTTAAGGTGCATATTGTGTGATAATCCACATTTTGGCGCACATTGACAAATGCATCCTCTTACCGCGTGCTCTTATAAATAGACCTACCATTTGAAATTCTTGATCTAAAAACCCACCACCTATTTGCATGCCACATGTTTTAAACTGAGAAGAATGATCTACAGTATGACACATGTTTTAAAATGAGAGGGATGATCTACTCCATATGGGTAAGTATAGAATATATAATATGTGATAAATTTTGACGCATCAATGATTTGGTATTCATATAAATAGATAATAGGACATATGATCATCATCTAAAAGGGTGTGGTTTCCTTTATTCTTGATGCCATTATCAACTATAAATCTTAAAAAAGGGATTGCTAGATATTGGTTCATGTTTATTGTATATGTGCCATGGAAATAAGGGTTTGTGACCACATGTTACAACTGTAGAGCATAACAATCATGCTATTGGTAGATGGACAAGGTTTCCTAGAGCCCAATGTTTTACAACATTTCTTACTATAGAACAATGTTATTAATATGCATCAATAGTTTATGGACTCTAGTTTATTATTGCAAGCATGAAATTGTAGCTACCTGCTATTAATTATTCTGGTGTGTCAAGGTCAAGGACATTTGTCGTGTATCATTTGTAATCCACAATCTACGGCATGTGCATACAAGAGAGCTAACGTCATATAAATATGGTGTTGTGCCTTTGTGACCGGCATAAAGTTAAGATTTGTGAGAGGTGTCATGCATACACATGTGACAAAGTGATCACATCATCTTCAGAAGCTATGAATTATTCATTTCCTAATACCATTCGTACAATTTGCGGGTAGTTCAATTTTAGGTCTAGTCCTTCTATGTACAAGTAAAAAGGGATATGCATGGAACTAGTCCTTTGTCACGAACGATGTATGTCTTTTGACATGATAACATTGATCTTCGTCAAGTAATGGCAAAACAACATTCATGTAATGGAGAGAAATTAATAATAATCTTCTTAATACTTATCGACATGAAGGATAACTACAGAAGTACCTTGAAATGACATTAAAGCAATGTCCACAAAAGACCAATGACTTCTATAATCCGCAAACAATATGAGTCCTAATAACAACCTAGAAATAGTATATTTTACTAGGATATAAGCAATGTGATTTTGTGCAATGTGAACTAAAAATGACAAAAAAGGCAATCACATAGAAAATATCAAAAGGAATTCTATATCACTTCATGCACCTTGAGGACAAATAAAATTACATTGAGCTCGCAACCATAGGTGCCAATTGCTCACCTATAATCATTCTCATATGAAATTTTGGATTGTAGTCCACTAGAAACAACAAAGTTTGTTAGAATACAATATGGACTCCGATCGTCATCATATCATTATCAAACATTGACATGGTGACCTAGAAAAAGAAAGGCTCACAAAAGTTTTAGTACAAGCCCCAAGACTAGAAGATATAATGGTCACATTAAAGGATAAATGGAAAGACTATATTTCCAACTCCAAACACAATATTTATGAGAATAACTAAGACATTGTTGCATACACATTTATAGAGCGTCCATAGCTAAGCATTCTTGACCTTATAAGAACATTCAAATTGTAATAATTGCAGAATGAGCGTGGAAAAAATTATGATTTGTTGTTGAAGTGTGTAAGGTATGTTAAACACAACTAAACTAGACCCAAGAGTAAAGTATGTTAAACATTATGCATAAACTCTTCAACAACTTATCAAATAATTCATGGAGCCCTAACAATAATATATTCTTCCAATGTTCATATCGTAATTCTAAAATATAGGGAAATTATACTTGCAACCAAAACTTAAGGCTATGATATATTTTCAAGTGCCATATGTGTTGTTGTTGCAATATGTATGTGTGGAATAAATTTTTGAATATACATACCCTACAAAAACTCACAAGTTTACCCCCCGTCCCTGCCAATGGTTGATTAAACTAGAGTTGCAACTGAAATCTTCGTTCTTCTTGTTAGGATTTAATATGTGTGACTAAAAATGTTATTGGTATCATATCAATCCACATAAAAAGATCACTTGAGCAAGGGTCATTCATGACTCTAGCATTGAAGTGGAAAAAGGAAATTCTCGTGTGCAATATCAACAACTAGGGCATGTAATTAGTCATCCACATCACATGCAAAAAGTGGTGGAGCCATAAATGTAAAGTTTTGTCCCAACCATATGCATAATAAAAGGAGCTAAAGGTTTGCCTAGTCAAAAATGGGAAGGGTTTTACCCTAATGTCTATAAGGAGGGGTCAATGAGATCTCGACTCCGTCGCTACCATTAATGGCAAAGATTAAAGAAATGACGAAATGAGCAAGTTACAAGCCCACATTATGTATGTATGTTACGTATGTGTTCATTCATGTGAAGAGTGGGCCGGGAAGGGTTGATGTGTTGTTGGTACCGGTTCAATTAAAAGGCCTAAATGCAGCAACCCAGTTTTGCTTGCCACTTGTAAAAAAACTTTAATGTAATTTTTTTTTACACCATCTCTTTTTTTCTTCTCTTTTCCATCAAACTTTCAATTGTTGAATCCAAAGTTAAGTCTTTCTCTCTCTCGTATTTAAGTTCTTTTAATCTAATTGCTTTTCTGTTTTTGGGGTTGTTTTTAATGCTCCAGTGCCCAATGCCTGCATTGGGAGCGCGATTAAATTGCACGTCGTAATGGTAATGGGGGTACGACCACTACAAATTACAAGGGGTCCTTTTCTTATTCGCTGCTCCTAATTCAATCTCATCTTGATTTCATGGCGATTCTTTTCTTCATCTTTTACACTTTCGCATGCTGAACTAATTCATCCAAATAAGCCTGGTGGCGCGGTATATGCCAATTTTATTTTAGCCCTTCTTCCGTTTGAGGATATCTTCAGTAACTTCTAGAGCAGGTAAAAATGAGTTGGGACTAATTTAACGTCATAGAAAAAACCCTTAATTTGATGAGATACAGGGTTTGAAACACCAGAAGCTTTCCTTCCCCTCCATATTTGTTGCAAAAAAAGAGGGATAATTTAGGTCACAATCGAATTAAATTTGTCATTTCACATTCAGTGTGTATGTATGCATATACATACATATATTTCGTAGAGGTTTTGAGGCTGGGAAAAACAAACAAAAATTTGTACACTATTTTGAATAATTGGGAGGGGAATTGAATGGATGAAAGAAAAGCAAATAAAACTTTACACACACACACAACCCCGCCCTCTTCTGTTGACAACGACTGGAGTAATAAGTTTCCAGATCTAATTAATAATAATAAGAGTAATTATTATTATTATATGAACGTTCGCATATAGAACTCGTGAGTGTAAATAAATAAGGGGTTCTCTCTCCAAAGGACAAGACTATGATGAAAAAAACTACTACTGCTATTACTTTTTAAAAGATCCATTCAGCTCCAAGCCATTTCGAGCTAAGAAAAAATAATGGAAGGAAACAATTGGAGGTACTGAATATCACATCCCGTCCATAAGTGGAAATACACACACACACAGATACATAGAAATGGACAAGCCTACCCTTGATGCATATCTACTAGCTCATCTAATCTTACGCAAGAAAAAAACCACAGACGTAATTGAAGTTTGTGGGAACAGTAAAACAAATCGATATTGAATGAGTTTGTAGGAATAAAATAAAATAAATAAATAAATAAATATGTAGTGAGAGAGAGAGTGAGAGTGCAATGTAGTTTGAATCAATAAGGACGCACAATTATATATCGATGGAACCTATGAGATAAAGTGAAGATCGGATACATGTAGATACATCGATATAAATACATAAAGTTTGAATTAATGACGAAACAGGGGAGCATTTCAAATATTATTCGCTTGCTTGGGTGGATTTGATCCAGGAACACTACCTAGGGATATATAAAATAATATAATTGGAGAGCCAGAGAGAGATGCATTTACAGACTTATAAAAAAATATATTGAATGAATGGGAAAGAGAGAAGTTTGCTCTCGCTTGGCAAGATTGATGATATATTACGTATATATATTTCCATAAGTCAGGGGGCGGATGGGGACTCACACAATCCGACTGTTAATTCGATTTAATTTCCATTCATTCACTCATTTACTTAATTCATTGATCAGTGCAGGGCTGCCTCTAATTAAAACAGGGGATGTAAGAGAAAAAGGGGGGGGGGGGGGGGGAGGGGAGACAGTGGACATTAGAGAGAGAAGGTATTAACTGACCATATCAGAGTATTACAGAATTGGGGTCTGTCTCCCCTCCCACCCAAATCCCAAACACTATAAATTACATTATTACCCTTCCTCATTATCTGTCAATTGAATATACTGACCCCCCTTTAACCCAAAAACCATCTCTCTCTACACACACAAACACATCATGTACATATTATATCCATGATATTAAATTAGACCTGTATATAGGTATGTATCCCTAAATGTATGTATGTATCTACACACATACATACACACACACACACACACACACACACACACACACACATATGACATGTATTTTATATCGAGTCAATGAAGACATTGTCTTTTGAAAAGAAAAGTAAAACATATCTAATAATATTATACAGAATTAACTCATTAATGTGGTGCACAAATATATTTATTAAATTAATCTGACATCCCTCCCCTCCCCACCCCTTACTATAAAGCCCCTCCCTCCCCTAAGAAAATGATTTATTTAAGACTTCTTTTCTTTCTATGGATTATTATTATCTCATGCTATTAGACATGGATCCGGAAGTTGTGTGTGTTTATGAAACTACATCTATTTCTACATTTTATTATTCGTTGTTGTGGTAATTATATTACATAGCTTATTATCTCTTTAGGTTTTAAATGCCTAACGTGCAACCCTCTTCCAAATTACTATTGCATATTCGTTATTAATAGACTCATTAATCAGTCAATTAAATTTGAGTAATTCTACAGAATTATGCTGATACTATTCATTATATATAGCAGGAGACACAGTAAATTTTGTGATTCATTTGACTATATTAATATTCTTACAGACCAATTGACCTCTCCATTGATCCCGAATCCTACCTTATTCTATCAATTCCAATAATGTTTTAACTATGTACCATATATTAACACTAATTTTGCTATAATCTAATTATTCTTTAGCCAACAATATGCATAAGTTTTTTAGGTGTGTATCTGCGCCTATATCTAAATCAAATTTTCAGGAATTACATATGTCTTTGTTGAATCAACGGTTACGTTGTTCAATAAGTGTATGATTTTTTTTGAGATTACACTTCTAATTATTACAGTCATGAAATATGTGACACGCGTATGTTTCTAAGTAGCAGTAGAGTATTGATAAATTGGCAAACGAATAAGCCTCCTATATAATCCTAGTTAACCTTTAGTTTGATCCAAGATAACTTGCACATTACTCAGTAGCTATCAAATTATTAGAGTGGATGCATCTACCAGTAATCATACAATTGGAGTGGGATTGTGGTATTTGAGCGGCTCACTCGGATTTGGAGTGCAAAGGAGAATTGTGCATCTCCTGATCGGATTGAGCCGTGCCAATATCACAGTGCCAGCCTTCTACTACTATTAATACTCTTGTCGCCGCTGCTAATACTACTACTAAAGTACATTTATAAATATTTATCTATATAACGCGTTTTGGTGTTAATACCCTTATGATTATTATTCACGTGGATCCTATCTATAATCCTCTTTGTTATTATCATCATTAAATCATGCGTTACTTCTGTTTCTACAACTCTTGTCGTCGTTATTTGAAGATTAAGCTCGATTATGGTTATTTGCTTTTTAGTGGTGCGCCTCATTTTTTTTTTGAAGTTTAATTATTCAATTAGTGTTCGTATTACTTACTGGTGTTATCGCCAAAAAATGATAGGTAATTGGCTCTCTTTCTTTATTTATATAATTCTATTGAAATTTGTTTGAGCTTCGTTGATTTGTTTGTCTGCTTGTTGTAATTAGGTCTCTGAGAAAACTTTTTTATATGGTACAGTTGAAGCATAAGAAACTTTGATGAAAAGTGGTGCTTTTTCCGGGTTTTTTTTCCTTGTTCCATGGATAAAGCCTAATCATGTGAGGAAATATAAATGCAGAAAACAAACACGTGGAATTAGTTCTATTGCAGATTAGGTGGTGCGTTTTTATTTCGCCAGCTAATCGAAAAATCAATCGGGGAAGCGAAATTAGGTGTGATTACGTTTAAAAGAAATAAAATCGGGGTACGCTTTTTGCCTTTTTTTTTATTTTGTTTGGATATCCTGTATGTAGGGAGGTCGGGGAGAAAAGAGAATGAGACTGACTGCATCACGCTATCAACCTGACGCTGTCACGTGAGATCTCAACTATCAATGATAATCGTCAACCGCTCAACACATGCATGGATCCCATGCAAGCTTTCTCAAATATACCTTATTCTTTTTGTAGACTCCGGTCGAACTTTATCTCTATCTGAGCTTGTCATGTCCAACTCTAAGTTTTTTTGAACTAACGTGGGTACAGTATGCTCTGCTTAGTATGCAGCCCAATTTTGATTATCTGATCCCCAGGGCTATCCAAAATCTATTCGTTATCAGCTCAATCCTATAGACTTATTTTGTAATTAGCACTAAACACTAAATTATGGCGTGATTGAAAATCCAACCTTGAATGTGTTTTGTTTGCAGTACACCAATTTGTGAATTTGGGGCTTGGTCTGGAGGTAGCTATAACCACATTTAAAATGTATTTGAGAAGGAAACCTTTTATTTCTCTTCGATGTTTGGAAAACCCTTACATTATTTATTTACTGACTGTAGCAAACCCTAGATTTATCATATATTTCTCCCAGCTCTAGTGCCGTAATTATGACAATCGAAAACTTATTTCGCATAGTACAATTTGCAGTCCCTAACTCTTTTGGGAACCCTCTTACTAATAATTTGTTGTACAGTTCTCACTTAGGAGAGACAAAAGGAAAATGTCTGAGCCCAGGGCTAGCAACATGCTCCTTAGAAAAGAACAGACAAATTAAATGTTTTCCTACATTTCTGCTGCAAGTGAACTCAATTCATATCATACAAGAGAAATTGAGCAGCGAAAACATTGGCCTGACGATGTGCTTCGCTTTTCAATTATAAACTATACTGTCTCTTATCATATGGTACTATAATCTGCTCATTCATTTACTGCTGAAATATCACGTAGTTAATGCTCTAAACACGGTATGCTGTTCATTTTGGTCAGGGGTTTGGATTGGTTTCTAATATGAATATCTATAGCCAAATCCAAAAGTAAGTAAGTAGTAATGTCGCAAACTTTCACAAAGAACATCTGCGCGCTTGCTCGGTCTTTACATGCATATGAAACTAATCAAATGTGTGGCATGTGTGAGTGAACCTTACTTTTTCATTTCTGTATGAGGTTGTAATGGAAAACAGTAACTGAACATTGAATTTCCATTCGATTTAGTTGGATTCTCCAACACATACCTCTGATTATAACGCAAGCATATATTTTAAGAGTAAACTCAGTATGACCTTTGTGAATAGACAGAAAGTTATGAGAGAATGCATTACCCTTAAAATAAGTGAAGCTTCTAGAAGGATTTTAATGTAGTATTATAGAAAATATCATTACCATTTATACAGTATTGGATTTCTTTAAAGAAAAGGGATTGTGTGATTTTTTTACTGCAGAGGGTTTTGAGCCAAACTTTATACAACTTATGCGAAGAAGGGTAATAATAACATTCGTGGAGGCGTATATATCATTTTCAATATGGAGAAGGGTCTGAGATCCTATGTCGACGATACAGGAGGATTCGAGCTCGAGACCTAAAAGGCAGACAGAGAAGGGGCGGGGTCTAGAGAGAGAGAGAGAGAGAGAGATGTGATCTTTGCATTAATGAGGCGTTCAGAAGCGTTCATTAATGTCTTGGGCTCAAACTCTTATGGACAGAGATGTGAATGTCAGAGCCACATCCCTTTAATTCCCGAGAAATGCATAAATGTAATGTATATATGGAAAGAGTCATTCATTTCGTATGATCGATGGATATTACTGCTTCCTTGTGGTACATACTATAAAGTTTCGAGTGTTTTGTGTATATTATATACATATATATATACTATAGTCTATAATATATATATACATACATATACATGTAAGGGTTGTATTTTTTAATGATGACGATGATAAGATGGTGATTATCATCATGCCTCTCACATGGATAGCATATGTATAGTAATAGCACTCTATTAGCATATGCCTTCACTATAGTTTTAGTTACATACAGTATAGTAGACTATATATAGACTTAAGAATTGAGAATAGGTTGTGTGATCTTCTTTGTCCCACACACAAACACACGCACAGAGTTGCATTTAAGTTGCCTTACTACTCAAAGTCACATAAGTACAACTATGCCCCATGTGTGTATGTATGTATACCTAGTCTTCAAAATCTGGATGCACCTTAGATTCTAGAACTGTGTATGTCTTCTTCTTTTTACTACAAAATAGTGGACACAACACAATTTGACCCTAACCATAGTGAACGCATTATTATACTCGATGTGGGTAGTTTGGCTAGGTTCACATTCAACCATCAAAATTGTTTTAAAAAGTAGGGCTAGGGAGCATGGCCTTTGATAGTTGTGAATCAAAATGTTGAAATATAGATATCCATAAAAGAATTTCATTAATGAGCTAGTTAGCCAATCCTATGGCTTTTGGGTTATTATTCTCCTCATCCAATTGTGTTCCAAGAGAAGTCATCTTTGTTGGCAATGCTCATGTAGACTTGACCTTGAATTTGCCTTTTCTTTTGTAAGGATTTGCCATTGTGTATCTACTAATTTCTCCGTTTGCTTTGTAACAAAATTGTGTACATTGCTTCAGGTGTCACCTATAAATGTGTAGCTATAAAACATGACTATAAACGCTATGCTACGTATTCTTTATGCATGTAAGATAACCACAATTTAAAGAAGGGTTAACATGCTAATTTAATAGTAACCGGAGGGATTAAAAGTGGTACTAGAATATACTTGATAATAGATATAGACCACACATAAATGAATCCAACAAATACAACACAATGATATATATTGTACATATGCAAGGAGACAATGAATGTTAGATAGAGTGGTAATAATATATCTTAATAAGATGTGTAGTACAAGACATAACTATGTGGACAAAGGTATAAAGTATGGGAAACTCGATCCAATAATTATAGCAACACAACTTGATAAAGGTGTGAAATATATATAAAAGGGTATGGACATCCATTAGCCTCTAAATGTGTTAGTGTAACGTGTGAATGGTAATGAGAAACATTTTCAAGTTGAAGTATGAATATGTTGTCATGAGGTAGTAATGGGGGCCATGGCACATGGTTGACCTTGAGGAGTAGCTTGAAAGTGATATATATTTTGATGACATGTTGTATATGCGCAATTTGTTGGTGTAATGGTGTAATGAATGGTCAATGGGATGAAAAATGACTACTTTACCATTGTCTACTTGGGTGTCTTGCATATTGGAATGTTGTTATTATCATGAGTGCCTTACGGTGAACATGGAGTGTGGGTTAGTATATCGCTCGAATACGGAGCATGTCCACTCTCGATAGCAATGCTGGCTGCAACGCTTAGGTGTCAAGGAAACTTGATGTAACTACTGCTAGGATGCAAGACAAGTCTATGTCTATCATATGTACACTATTGTTATCATTCCCAACTTATTATATTTTGAAAGTTCTTCGAGCTCTTGGCTTTCAACATTCAAGATAAAGCTACATGTTTTACACATTGGATATTATGTTAAGCTCTATAGATTATTTCACAACCAACTCCATTTTGTGTAGCCAATATCGGAATCCATGTAAGTTGTTTGAATTTCCTCGAATCACATAAACAATCCTATTTATGTTTGCTATGTCTCTCATGTAGGCATGCTTTTGGAACATTATGATCTCACACCCAGTATTCCAATTGGCAAGATTTCACGTGACTTTGAAGTTGTACTTCGTGAAACAGAAAATAGCGTATGCTCCTTTCTCAACTTGTTTGAATGGATCCCAAAATCCAATTATGTGCTCCAAATAATCAAAATCAATTAATCTTATGCAACAAAGAGTTTTTACCCAACTCCATATGCTGCTGTTTAAAGAAATACGCACTGCATAAGTTGAGGATTAATGATACCCAGAATTAATCAAATTTCATAAATTCAAAACTTATCAAAGAAGCTAAGATTCAAATAACACACATTGTGGTCTTCAACTATTTGGTCTTCCGGTGTCTGGAAGGTTCTAGAAGCTTCTTCACTCCCAGCTGCTCCTCCCTCTCTCTCGCCACTTCATCGGAGATTTTGTCTTCCAGAGAGATTCTTGACGGAACGGTTTTTGTAGTTTTTTTGGAGCTCAGAGAATCAGAATAAAAAACGTAAACGCAGTTTAGTACTCAGATTAGATCAGATGATCGTTCTGAAGACTTAAAAGGAGAACACCGTTCACTGTTCCATACAATTCCAACTCCAGCGATGGATTCCAACACCAATAACATCTTTTCAATTACAGGTTAACTAAGTTACTTCAATTCCTTCTTTCTATACTTAAAATTTGAGCTTGTTTTTCTGTAAGTTTCCTGTAAAGTTTCAGCAGAATTTACAGTCGATCGATTGTCTTCTAGAAGAAAAGGAAAGGCGAAGAAGGCAGGATTCTTTCTTGTTCTACTTCTTAGATTCATGTTTTCCTTCTATGCGTTTTTGGTAATTCCTTAGCAAAATTATAGTCATGATGATAATCTCGATGAAGAAGAAAGAAGATGAAAGGGAGCTAAGTGAAGCACCTTTTTGCCGTGGATGATGCCAAGATTAAAGGTGTGCCACCGCAGAATCTAAATCTCCTCTCCTCCCTAAATCATAGCCCTCAATTGGCTTTTCTTTCTCTCTTTCCTTTTTCGTCCAAATTGCATAAAGGTATAAAAGGGAGGTTTATGAAGACGAAAAAGGCAGAGCCTTGCAAATGCTCTCTGTGCATCCGGCAGTGAATCCCCCTTTTAGGTCATAGGCATATCTTAGTTCTCTCTGGTTGTATAGGCATATCTTAGTTCTCTCTGGTTGTTATTTCAGATAGCAATATATGCTACCAGTGTGTTGGTTAGAGTTTTTGATACAATCAATGTATGCTTTATATTGAGTTCCTATATGATATATACAAGCTCTGTAGTAGCTTGAGTGACTTATGTGAGTTAGGATTCAGTTGTAGCTTGAAAGACATATTGCAAATCAGATTTATCGTTCATGTATGTTCATCCATACTAGTTAATCTATTAAGTTTTTGTCTTTATGTTTTGTTCCTTCCTCCACCTACTCTTTCACCTTTGCATATTCATTCACAGAAATAGACACATCTATTTGTGTGTATACTTACTTGATTCTGTTCACTTGTGTTCCTTCAAGGTTATGGGCCCACACAACTTCCGTTGTGCCATTATTCATTAGTTATCCATCACCAAGTTCACAGATTAGTAATCAATAGTACATTCATCCCTAGATTATTAATCCCTCACATTGTAGTCCCTCATTCATTAGTAATTGATAACATCTAGAGTTAGAGATGGCAAACCTGAAAGATTGTATCATTGAAAAGTTCATTGGTAATAATTTTCCATTGTGGAAATGGAGGATGGAGATACTACTCGATGATAAGGGACTCCTGAAGATAGTCAACGGGGAGGAAGTGGCACCGAAGAAAGAAGGAGATACAGAGGCTTACAACAAAAGAGAGAAGAAAGCATATGCACTCATTGGACTCAACTTAGGGGATAGACAAGCTGAGGAGATAAGGCACACCAAAACGGCTAAGGAGGCATGGGATACATTGATGAAGTTGAATGAATCAAGCACGATGGCTAACGTCCTTCGACTCAAAAGAGAATTTTTAACAACAAAAATGAAGCCGGGTGATAAAGTTCGTGAACATGCTCAAAAACTTAGAAATATTGCATCTCAGCTTCAAGTGATTGGCCATACGCTTCCCAAAGATGAGGTAACATACATTTTACTTAACAGTTTGCCTAGTTCATATGGGCATCTTGTGGTTTCAATGCATGATTCAGATGCAGTTCAAGACCTAGACAAACTAATGGCAATATTAGAACAAGAGGAGCAACGACAAAGTTTACAAAGGGAAGAGTCTTCTATTAATGAACATGCTCTCCTAACCCATTCAGGTAAGAGACATGATTATGTTAAGAATTGGCATGAAAAATTTCAGAAAACTTCACAAAAGGGATGGGAAGGAAATGTCAGTGCTTTTCGACCAATGGATCCATCTCAAGTGGTATGTCATTACTGCCAAGAAAAGGGACACATTGCACGTGGGTGTGCTAAGAAGGTAGCAGATAATTATAGAAGGAGGAGGGAAAACAAAGACACGGAAGGTGTAGCGCTCATGGCATCACTACATGACATTGAAGATGATGAAGCAATCACAAATACAAATCTACTAACTTGGTATGTAGATTCTGCTGCATCAGCTCATATGTGTAAAAACAAAGAATTTTTCACAGAATATCATGTTTTCGATAATCCACGCCCAATATTTTTGGGAAATGGTGCACACATAATGGCCATTGCAATAGGAGATGTGAAGATTAGAGAAGGAATCATTCATAATGTATTGCATGTTCCTCTCATAAAGAAAAATCTATTGTCTGTTGATGCACTAGATATAGCTGGTATAAAGGTTGTTTTTTCAAAAGGATTGTGTGAATTATGGAGAGGAAACATGCTTCTTTTTGAAGCAAAAAAGAAGCATGGATTATATAGATTAGATGTAAACATTCATCATCATTCAGCAAATATTGTTGCTGAAGATTTTGGGAAGAAAGCCTTACAATGGCATAAAAGATTCGGGCATGTCAATTTTGACAAACTTAGGAAAGTAAGGGACATTAATATCTCAAACAAAGAAATTCTCCAAGTAAGTCAACAATACTTATGTGAGAGTTGTCAGCTAGGCAAGTTTACTCGACAACCATTTAATACAAAAAGGGGAATTTTAGCTAGTAGGCCTCTTGAATTAGTCCATATGGATCTTTGTGGCCCAATGCATGTGCCATCAATAGGAGGAGCAAGATACTTATATGTTGTCACAGATGATTATACACGAAAAACTTTTGCATATCCTCTTTCATGCAAAGATGACACTTTTGAGTATTTTCAAAAATTTAAGGCACTCACAGAGTCTGAACTTGGGCTCTCAATAACCAAAGTAAGATCAGACAGAGGTGGAGAGTTCAAGTCACATATTTTTGGCTCTTTTTGTTCTAATCATGGTATTACACAAGAATTTACCCCTAGCTACACTCCTCAACTAAATGGTGTGGCTGAAAGAAAAAATAGGACTATCATGGATATGGTAAGATGTATGTTGATAGATAGCAAATTATCATTAGAATTTTGGGGAGAAGCATCCAAATGTGCAGCATATATACTCAATCGACTCCCAACAAAGCTTATACGTGGAGGATGCCCGGAGGAAATTTGGCAACAAAAAAGGGTTAGTATAACTCATCTTCGTCCTTTTGGTTGCAAGGCATACTTCCATGTACCTCGTCCACTTCGTCATAAGTTGGATCCAACTGCCAAGCAAGGAATTATGATCGGGTATGAGGATCCAGGCTATGGGTATAGAGTTTGGAATGAAGAGCAAAAACGAGTGTTTGTCACTCGCAACGTGTTGTTCGATGAAGATCATTTCCCTTGCAAAATGCAAGAAGAAAGTAACAAATCTAGTGTTAAAAGTTCACACATGATCATTGATAGCATTTTGCAGGAAAATGAAGACACATTTTGTGGTGAAGAACCATGTGACGAAACCACAATAAGAGAAGAAATATCACCAAATGAAATGGAAATTGCATCATCTTGTTTGAGGCGAGGTCAAAGAATTAGAAGACCATCTTCTATCCTTAGAGATCCCTCATTTGAGTGCAATGTAAGTGTAGAATCTGAAATGTTTGAACCATCCAATTTAAAAGAAGCTTTACTTTCACCAGATAAAGCAAAGTGGGAAGAGGCAATACATTTGGAGCTTGAAGCGCATCAAAAAAACGGTACATGGGAACTTATAAAAGGAAGTGAAAGGCAACAAACCATAGGTTCCAAATGGGTGTTCAAAATCAAGAGAGGATCAAATGGGACTCCTATCAAATACAAGGCTAGATTAGTAGCTCAAGGCTTCAAACAAATCGCTGGCATTGATTTCACTGAAACTTATGCGCCAACTGCCCTCATCACTTCCATTCGGGTCGAATTAATAAAGGCATGTGCACAAGGTTGGGAAATCCATCAAATGGATGTAAAAACAGCTTTTCTTAACGGAGAATTAAATGAAGAAATATATATGACATTACCAAAGATGAACAAGGAGGAACCAACGCAAACATGTCGACTTAAGAAGTCACTTTACGGCTTAAGGCAAGCTGGAAGATGTTGGTATATCCGCCTCCATAATTTCTTTCTACAAAATAATTTTACTTGTTGCAAATCGGATCAAAGCATCTATGTTCTTTGTAACAATAAAAAACATATTATTGTTGCGGTATATGTTGATGATATAATCATCATGGCCAATACATTTTCAGCCACCCAATATTTAAAAGACATCTTAAACGCAGAATTTGACATGGAAGATATGGGTGTCATCTCCTTTTGCTTAGGGATTGACATTTTATACAATCAAGGTAAAAGAGCTATTCACTTCTCCCAACAAGGATACATTTCACAAATATTGGAAAGGTTTCATATGGCAAGTTGTTATCCAACAAGCACACCTATGGAAGGACTGTCACACCTTTCAAATCTTCATAACAAAGGTGATACGGTAAATTTTCCATACAGGTCATTAATTGGTTCTCTTATGTATGCTAGTATTTGTACAAGACCAGATATTTCATTTGCAACTAATAAACTAAGTCAATTCTTAGAGAACCCTAGCATTACTCATTGGAAAGCTGCAAAACGAATCTTAAAATATTTAAAAGGGACAAGTGACTTGGGACTTACATTTCAAGCTAGTTCCTCAGATATGAGATTGCATGTGGATGCTGATTGGGCAAGTGACCCCACCGATCGAAAGTCTATTTCTGGCTATTGTGTTTTTATTGGCAACGTGGTAGCTCTATGGGGAAGCAAAAAACAAAATAGTGTGGCATTATCAACAACAGAGGCAGAATATATGGCATTGGCATATGGAATCAAAGAAGTTCTATGGGCATCCAACCTAATCAATGAATCCGGTCTACATGTAAATAAACCCATTCCAACACTCAATGATAATCGAGCTGCAGTATTTATGGCCACAAATTCAGGAAGTACAAAGCGTGCTAAACATGTGGATATCAAGTATCATTTTGTGAAGGATATCATTGAGCAAAGGGACATCATACTAGAACATTGTTCAAGCATAGACATGGCTGCAGACATTCTTACAAAGCCATTGGATACACACAAATTCAAGAAATGTAGAGACATGTTGGGCATGAGCTCTCGCAACATACTTGAGCATCCTCCACGTGGGGGGGATTGAAGCACCTTTTTGCCGTGGATGATGCCAAGATTAAAGGTGTGCCACCGCAGAATCTAAATCTCCTCTCCTCCCTAAATCATAGCCCTCAATTGGCTTTTCTTTCTCTCTTTCCTTTTTCGTCCAAATTGCATAAAGGTATAAAAGGGAGGTTTATGAAGACGAAAAAGGCAGAGCCTTGCAAATGCTCTCTGTGCATCCGGCAGTGAATCCCCCTTTTAGGTCATAGGCATATCTTAGTTCTCTCTGGTTGTATAGGCATATCTTAGTTCTCTCTGGTTGTTATTTCAGATAGCAATATATGCTACCAGTGTGTTGGTTAGAGTTTTTGATACAATCAATGTATGCTTTATATTGAGTTCCTATATGATATATACAAGCTCTGTAGTAGCTTGAGTGACTTATGTGAGTTAGGATTCAGTTGTAGCTTGAAAGACATATTGCAAATCAGATTTATCGTTCATGTATGTTCATCCATACTAGTTAATCTATTAAGTTTTTGTCTTTATGTTTTGTTCCTTCCTCCACCTACTCTTTCACCTTTGCATATTCATTCACAGAAATAGACACATCTATTTGTGTGTATACTTACTTGATTCTGTTCACTTGTGTTCCTTCACTAAGAAGCAAGAAAGAAGTTTTTCCCTCTTCTTCCGTCTTCTTAGGTGCATTTGTTCTTTGTATGCTGTTTATGGTGAAGTCATATGAAAATTATATTGATCAATTGTCTTCTAGAAGAAATAAAGAAAGACACTAAAAGCTAGAAGCAATAAAAGAAGAAGAAGAAATTTACTGCTGAAACAGAAGAAAACAGAAGAGAAAGAAAAGGAAGAAACGGAGGAGGAAAAACGGGAATAGACGAAGGAGAAGATTCAAGAAGAAAGAAACAAAAGAAAAATGAAGAATTGAAAGGAGGAGGAAGAAACAGAAGGAAATGAAGAAAAAAAGAGGGAAAGTGTTCTACTTCTGCTTTCTTTGCGTTGTTTCTAAGCAATAATGACCATTTCCGTTTTCAATAAGGTGGACAAATTTTCTAACCCAAGGTTAATAAAGCGTTTATTGTCACATCCCTGCTTCATTTTTCCTACATATGTTGAAGATTATTCCTATCAACACTGCTCTATTCCAATATCGTTCACAAATGTATTTATCAATGTTTCCTCCCTGGCTTCATTGTTGATTGATTTTCTTTGCCAACAAAAGCTTTTTCCATTTTTCTTGTTTATGCTGCAACAGGTAACCAAAATTTAGGTTCTGGTAAAGTCTTGTCAAAATTATAGGGACTTCAAAACTTGCCAGAGATGGTTTCTGTAGCCGATTAGCAAAGAGAGGACTGATGAAAGAAGTCGGAAGTACTTACAGGAACTATTTTGGGAGGAAGAAAACCTGTGAAATAAAATTCAAACATGACGCAAATATATGATGAAGTATATGACAATAACTTGTATGGATGCAAAGCTGAATTGAAGTATATAAGAATATTGTAACCATCAAGTGAGAAACATCACAAGAAAATATTAAGATCATCCTAATGGTTTCAAGAAGAAATGATATGATTATTTTATCGAAGAAGGCAGACAAGAAGACATATTTGGAAGAGCCAGAGTGGAGAAATTTCAAAGAGAAATGAATCTGCTTCTAATGAGTGTAGTCGATAAAACATTTCTTTTTTATTCTGATTCTGCTGAAGTCTCAGCAAATTTATGTTCATCTGACTGTTTTCTACTTCTGCTTTATTCTGCTGAATATTCTTTATAATAACTTACATCCAATAAACCAGAAACGTGTATGTGAAAGAGAAAGAAATATTAATACTTCCTTCTGAGCTTCTCATATTTTCCGTGGATAATGTCTCTATCAATGTTTCAGAAAAATTATATCGTTCAATTATTTACTTCGTCTGCTTTGTCTTCTGAACCATTTAATCTTTTATTGATCCTTTCTTCTATGGTTCATGTTTAAGTTGAAGCATTTCTGGTGACATCTTCTAAACAAATTATATAGATTGATTGTCCTCTACTTCTGTTTTTTTCCTTGAATCTATATTCCTATCATAGAATTTGAGTGCAAGATGTATTTTATATTGCAGTAATCCAGCAAACCTTTCTGTAAAAGGATAAAGAGACATCAAACGTGTATTGATGATTAGGCTTGCAAATTGGAATTGTGTTTGTGCTATACATTGTTTAATCTTCTTTGACTAGACTTCCATTTATACTGCAGGATCAACTCCTTGTCAAATTATTTGCATTGGATGCAGAAATTTGCTTGAATATCCCGAGGGAATGACAATTGTAAATGTTCACTGTCCTTTGTGTGACACTCTAACGTCAGGTGATATATGATGATTTTACACATTGTTTAAACTTTCATAGCCCCAGAACTTTGCATGAGGTCTAAGTTTATATGAAGAGTCTGCATTCAGGTTGCTGAGTTTTTGGCTGTAGATTGTCATTTCGTGAATGCTTCTGGTAGTGTAAGTCAATTAGTTTGACACTAGCATGATAATTTAAATTTTTTCAAAAATGCTAAGTCAGCTCAACTTCTCTGTGATAGGCTGAGAATGAAATTACTTTGACAGTAGTAGGCATGATCACTTTATTATCTGAGAGTACTCATGCTTGTAGCAGCAATTTAGCCAGTTCAATTATTCTGAAAGCCATAATGTCCTAGATATGGAAATTCCCGCAAGCTGGCATCTAACGATTTGACTTCTCCACATCAAAGTGTTCTAGAAATATTAGCCCCACTCCACAGGTTAACTGTGATTTAGACAATATGGAAGAATTTGCTAAGATAGCACACTATTCACTGTTATTGCTTATTATATTGATCTGTTTTCGTGTGTCTGTCTTATACTCCTTTCTATGTTTCTATTCTCTGCAACCCTTGTTTGATTGCATTCCAACAACTTCATTCTTTGTTATCTTGCATTATAAAAATTTTGCTACAATATTTATGGGGTGGTTTATTTAGTTTGTGGATCGGTCAAATGTTGGTTCGATATTGTTTTTGAAAGATGCAAGCATAAATGTGGTCGAGAGTGCAAGAAGTGACGTGTTATAGAAATTGTATACATTATCTTTTAGTGGTTATTAATGTGACATAGACATTTGATAGAAAATAGCTGTCAATCATGCAATTGATTTACTGTCATCAGATGTGCGTAAGTGTGATAGATAGAAATTGATTTCTGTGGGAAAGGAGGCATTATATAAAAGATGATTGCAGTTGCTGTGTTAACCTAATTAACAACTAGGTTATTTACACTATATTTTTTAGTCACATATTTGAAAGTAACACTTTCAGCTGCATGAATATACATATGCAACACTTTCTACAATAATCAGAAGCTTCTTGTGGATGTGTGAGTATTTTCTGGCCAAGATACTGCATGATATTATCTACGAGGAAAGTGTCAAGAAATATATATATGAAAATTCTTGCATATCTTTGGAATTAACATTTGACTCTGTGATCATTTTTAAATATACCCATGGGTATAGTGATGACCCAGGTCACCTGTTGTGGTTGCCATTCATTGGTGACGTACCCTCGTGGTACAAATATTGTGGAATGTTCAGGTTGTCGTACATTAAATTTCCCATTTGAAGGTTTGCAATCTCTTTGGAGGACATTTTAGTCTATATTATTTGACAACGTGTAGGACACAATTGTTTGACATCATGTTTATATCGCTTCTGGCTCTCAATGTACAGAGAATCTAAGCGATGAGGCTAGGTGTGGAGGATGCCGAGCACTGTTGGCAATTCCATATGATGTTCCATCTGTAAAATGTCCTTTTTGTCACTTTGTGACTATATTCCCAGTATCCTTTCATTTCTATATGCATTTCGTTAGAGTATTCTGACATAATATAATGAAGGGAGAAACTTGACTCAGTTGAACTCATTTATCCTTAGATGAGTTATAATGTAAGCGTACCACTGGCACCACCCCAAATGCCTTCTTCAAACATGCAAGCTATTCAACCATCTCCACCTTCGCAGGTTGGATTATGTGCATTTTCTTATTTCTTCATAAACGTATATAACTAAATTTATTTATTCTATCTCTGATCCCCATTTACCCCATGCATAATATGTGTTTTAGAACAATTACCTTTTGTTTTGCATAGGATCTGTTTTCAACCATCATGTTATCATTATATGCTTGGACTGTGAGTCATTCCGACCCTTATCAGAGTCCATCCTTGAAGTAGGTAGGCCGTATACTCTACAGGAACTGATGAAATTGGTAAAGACATTCTTCTCATGTTTTTGTCCATAGGAAAGTGTAATCAAAGCAATGTGAACGTTTTCCCAAGAAGCTTTGAATTGGTTGCTGCTTTCATATGTAATTGCAAATGCGACGAAATGCCACCGTGAATATAAGTAATATTATTATATTCTCGTAGGTTTTGACCTACATAACTGATTGCAACACATGAATATAAGTATATCTATATCTCAGACCACACCATTATAAGGATATACAAAAGTTTTATATGGAATGGCTTATGTGGCAGTTTGAGAACAAGTCTTGACTTTTGAGCCCTTTCTTCCCTTTGTATTATTGATGATGCTTTAATCCATGTCTCCCCGTTCTTTTGTTTTTCTCCTCTTTGTTTAATGAAGCCACAAACTAGGGATCCATTCATAATTTTGTCTACTGTGATTGACTGACTCATGTCCACTAAATCCATGATGGATCAGGTTGGGTTACATTGGTTTGGTGTAACTAGGTTGTAACTGACCATGCTAAGGTTGTTCTGCTGTAAATCTATTAAAAAATCTCTCAAGTGAAATGCAACCTAGTAAATTATGTTGCGAATCCGAACTGAGCACACTTATTTTATTTTGAAATACAGCCTGCACTTCAAACAAACACTGATGCGGTTGAGAATTCAATGATTTGTGATGAAAGTGGCAATTCGGTGAAGTGCTTGTGTTTGTTTAGTCAATTTCTCTTTGTTAACATAACCATCTACTTACGTTTGTAAATTCCAGCTGAATAGAATTATGTTTATATACAGTCAGTACCTCAAAGAAGCACCAATGTGGTTGAGAATCTAATGCCTTTTGAGCAAAGTAGCAATTTGGTGAAGTGCTTCTAGTGCTTCAGTCATTTAGCCTCTGTGAACACATCTCCCTAGTAATTTAGGTGATGAAATTCCATCCTTTTATGTGGGATATACAGGCAGTAGCTCAAACCAGCACTGTTGAGAATCCAATGACCCGTGATGACCTTTTCGATTTGGTGAAGTTGATTCTCTAATAATTTGTTAACCATTAACATATTTAACTAGTAGTTTAAGCTGTGAATTCTGACTCTTAACGTGCTTCTTTTTTGGAGATACCAGAATGAACCTCAACGTACAAATACTCTATTGGTTCAGAGCCTTTTTGATTTGGTGAAGTGCTTCTCTAATAATTTGTTACCTATTAACATATTTATCTAGTAATTTACGTTGTGAATTCTGACTCTTAACATGCTTCTTTTTTGGAGATACAAGAATGAATCTCAACTTACAAATACTCTAATGGTTGAGAAGCCAACCTCTTGATGAAAATGGCAACTTGGATATTTCGCTAGTAATTTAAGTTGTGAATTCTGACCCTTAACATGCTTCTTTTTTGGAGATATCAGAATGAGCCTCGACTTACACATACTCCAATGGTTGAGAAGCCAACACCTCTTGATGAACCCTTTATGTGGGATATACAGGCAATAGCTCAAACAAGCATTGTTAAGAATCCAATGACCCGCACTCACCTTTTCGATTTGGTGAAGTGCTCTATATTAATCTGTTAATTATTAATGTGTTTAACTAGTAATTTAAGTTGTGAATTCTGACTCTTAACATGCTTCTTAATTGGAGATACCAGAATGAACCTCAACTTACAAATTCTCTAATGATTGAGAAACCAACACCTTTTGATGAGAAGGGCAACGTGGTAAACTTATTCTTTATTAATGCTCTCTCTACTAATATCGTTACTAGTAATCTAGCTTTCCAACGGTTACATACTTGGGTTATGTGGATATATCAGGCTGTAGCTCAAACTGATACTGATTTCGTTGACAATGTTTTGACTCTTGATGAAAATAGTGACTCGGTGAAGTACTCCTTTTACTTCTGTACGCATATATTTAACTAGTAATTTAAGTTGTGAATTCTGACTCTTAACATGCTTCTTAATTGGAGAAACCAGAATGAACCTCAGCTTACAAATTCTCTAATGATTGAGAAGTCAAAGCCTTTCGATGAAAATGGCAACTTGGTAAAGATATTCTTTATTAATGCTCTCTCTACCAATGTCTTTACTAGTAATCTAGCTTTCCAACTGCCACACACTCGGGTTATGTGGATATATCAGGCTGTAGCTCAAACTGATACGGATTTCATTGACAATGTTTTGACTCTTGATGAAAGTGGTGATTCGGTGAAGTACTCCTTTTCCTTCTTTAGTCATTTTTTAACTGAATTGATAATAAGCACTGATTACCAATCACAAGCTCTCTTTCTTTGTTTACAGGAATTAATGTAGCAGCGATTTTGGCTTTGAAAAGAAGTGAAAACAAATAAGCAGTATGAGCATGAGCTAGTAATATATATAGATTGACCCTCATATCTTGCCTTGAGTTGCATATTAACAGGTTTCCTAGGGTAGCTTTGGTACAAGCATCACAAAAGTATACATAGACTAACCTCATTCTTGCTTTAACTTGCATATTCTTGGCCGATATATTTGCTATAAGGTTTTGAGTGTGAGCGCAATGCATGCATTTGATTTTTTTGCCCCCGAAAAACGTAGCTAGCTTACCTCTATTATATTTGTGATATATATATATATCTATGTCACGTATACGGTATATGTACAGTTCCTTCCACTAACACATTCATGGAGAGAACCAGTTTTTAGAGCCATGAAGTTGGTCATCATATTTCAATTTCTCTTAAAAGCCACACTCAAATGCCTCCCAAATAGGCATCAAGATAAAAGACGATACAATAAACCAAAAACAAGCAATTCTGCAAGTGCAATAGTGGTAATTTTAAACAAGATCGAACAGAAAACCATGCATGGGAGAGAACTTTTTGCCATCATATGCCCCTCAAAAACGAACACAGCAAACCAAATTACAAAGGTTAGATTTTGTGCCAAACATTATGCTAAATCTATGAAGTCAGACAACAAATATTCCAAATATATTGAGTCCTTTTCAATGTAAATTAGTTAGAATTTCGTGGCATATTTCAATATAGTTGTGCTCTAAATGGTAAAGATGTAGGATGCAAGGTAAATCCTTTCTCACTGAATGATAGATTAGCGTCCAATCCTTCATAAACCATTGATAACGTCAATATCCACAGTGCATGTTTGTCAAATGAGCCTTACCAAGATCATTGTTGTTTCATTTAGGGAGCAATTCCAATAATACCCCTAGTGGATATTGACGTTGTTCCATTTCATTTGTTCCTTCATATTTATCATTTAACCAAGTGCATTCATATGGACTCACCATGTGGTATTTGTTCCGTAAGCATAATTATTGTTGGATTAGTTACAGATTTTATGTAAATTCCAATCGTTAATTAATAGGTGAAGAATGTCTAGGAAGGAGCCTAGATGATGGATAAGCAATATAATCAATGATTAGTAATGGAAGAGTGACCAAAAATCGATGATGAGATGGAGACACTAAGAGTATGAAGATATCCCGTGACATGGAAGCAATAGTTGTGTATTGTCCATCCCCCTAGGATTTCCTTCCATGTGAAGACGCATGTGTGTTCATATGCTTGTTTATCTTCAAAATGGGAAAAAAACCTTATGCTCCATCTGCAATTTGAGAGAATCCAATGGAGAAAGACCTTAATTTATTGAGTATACTGACTACCTTAGTTAGAGAGGGAATATCTACACTGGCCCAAAGTGGTGGGAAAGGTTTATGAAGTAAAAGGTGCTCTGTTTACTTTTAAGAGAAGCTTCTTCCTATATCCATAAACAATTATAGCCATGGGAATTTGACTACTAGGAAAGGGACAGTCAATTGGGATTATGGTATAATTAATCATAATCTTTATAATGGTTATAAACTAAATTAGAGGATTTGTCTCATAATGAACTTACTATTTTTGCCCCGTCGTCAAATATGTGGAAATATTCTTCGTTTAAAGCCAAGAAATAATACGAGGTTTCAACAGATATCGATCTGATGAAATTGAGAGGCGTAATAACGGATTTTTCTGCTTCCCTTATGGGTCCACTGGAGCAACAATTGATGAGAGCTATGTTAAGTCTTACAAAAACTCATCCGAGAGGGAAAGATCTCTGACATAAACATCGGAAATTACACACGGCATGAAGACCTCTCTAACATCCGGCCAAACCGAGGTAGTTGCAATTAAAAAAAGGATGATTCTCATCATTCAATAATGGGTAGCACATCCAAACATATATGCATATCTGCCAAACACTTTACTCTTTCATTAACTCCCAAGTCTTTGTCACTCTTTTATTAACTTCTAAGTTCTCCTCAATCCTCCTCGTGTATAGCTAAATTAAGTTTTTATTTAATATTTGAAAACGTAAAGGAATTACCGATAGTAAGTAATTAAAATAGTTTGAATCAATTTTGACCCATTAGAACGTTCAATTATGTTTTGTTTTTGTGATGACGTACTGGAAGATTTCAACATAGCTGGTCACCCAAATATTACTAGCATTGGAGAAAGTCTCACATCAATTATTGAAACTTCCCATTTGTCATTCCTTAGTAATACATTTTCTACATACGCATTTCATACTACAATCTTTCATGGGGAGGTACTTAATTAGAATAGACTCACCACTTTTTTTTATATTAAAGGCGTTTCACACCAACATCGCCTACATTTTGGGTCCAATCTCATGAAAAATATGACAAGTAGAATGCCCACATGATGATCAATTTACATCAAAGTCACAAAAAGATCATTGTGATCAAGATGATTAGGAGCAATATTTTCCATGGATAAAGAAACTTAAGACAACGATGTTTGTTTTACCACTACTATAAGTTGCATGTGAAAGAAGGTTCTCTAATATGAATTCGATCAAAACCGGCCCTCACTTCAAAAAATTACATATATTTATGTTTGTGGTCATAAATACACCAAATGAAACCAATTTAGGAGACGTGATATGGAGAGAATTGTTTGAATGTGCTTTGAAGGGTATGAAGAATAGAATGTTTGGTTCATTGACAACAATATAACATTGATAAATGAATATGTCACAGACTCACAACATATGTGTAGAAATATCATCCTTCTATAATATTATGTAGGTTTATGTTATTAACATTTATTGTTGTGATCTACAATGCTACACTCATTTTTATATTAGGAAGCTATAATATTATGTAGATTTATGAAGAAAACCTCTTATATTTGTACTTTTGCACAATTGACAAAATGTTTACAATGTTGATGGGTTGCCATTTTAGAAATGTGCCATACCAACAAGATTGATGTGGTTTAATAAAACACTTCCCATGGGATGGTAGGTTGTATGTCAAATCCTAACATTTCACCCTCGCAAAAATGGATGTACAAGGGGAAATTTGGTGCATTAGTGAAGGTGTTTGGATGGAAGTGGTCTTACAAACCAATAGCCAAGCATCTACAATGGAGCCTAAGCCTTGAAAGGACCCTCTCTATTTGGTGAGACGACAAGAACTAACTTGATGTACCCTTAATTACGGGCCCCAACAACAAGAACACATTTAAAGATATCTAAATGACATATGAGTTTAGAACGTGACAAAACTATTTTCATGAATAATAATTATTTAAAAGTCTTTGCATCAAATTATGTTGATAGCGGGTGTGCCGAAGGCAAGAAACCAATTTGTAAAAGTATTATGTCTATGTGAAATAATGTCCACCAAAACAAAGAATCTCTCTCGAAGTGGTTGCAAAGGAAATATATCCAAGCTAAATAATGAGTGATACCAAGACGAAACCATTGTGGGTAGAACCAAGAAGCACCAAAGAAAGACACCCTAATGAGGAAAGGAACAAGTATTCGATAAGCGAAACGAAGAGTGTCTAGATGAGAATGCACAAAGTGCCCCCTCAAGTTATGAGAATTTTGAGGTCTCCTACCCCCAATTAAGATGGAAACATATTAACCTTTATTACGAGTGGCTCCATTCTCATTTTAGGATGTAGATAAATTAAATATGAATAGTTTTCTGCTGATTTTGTTAACTTTTCATGCATTACCTTGTAGTTTTGAAGAGCAATGCTATCATTTTTCACTCTTTCTATTGTGGAAAATCATGTCCATTCTCAATGATGTGCATTATCTTAAAGCAATATCCTATTGCAATTCTATATCGACCACAACATCAAATCCATTGATAAAGACCATTACACCATCATATTATATCTGTGAAATATAGGATCTTAAAAATGTTGTCATCTAAATGAATCTCCATAATGAATCATTTGTGGGTTCAAGTCTCTTACATTTTTTATACATGCATCACTTTCACATTTTTCTCAATAACATTATGTCTTGTTACTCATGAGATTGATATTTTGAGGAAAGCTAATTTATAATCTTGCTCACATTTTCTTAGTGGTTTTATAATTGTAGTGCAATTAGTTTCATGTCACGCTCTACAGCATATCATTTGTTTTAGTTTTCAAGTATTCTAAATCAATGCATGTTGTTAGTTCCATAGCATTGTTCATTAAGTTGCAAGATTGAGAACAATGGTGAGTGGGTGCCAATATGTATGGGTCCACAGTCTTATTGTGTGGTTTAACGTGTGTATCTTGTGGATGGCAATAGATAACTAATGCACACATTAAATTTAGCATATTCAACATCAAGCACACACTTGGTCGAAATATGATAACATTGGGTTTGAATAATTGCTTGTATATTTAAAACTATTTTGGAAGTAATGTGTTGTGAAACATAATGAATCAATGGATAGGGATGAGATGTATATGAATATTAAATACTAGAAGACACGAACCAAAAATATGGTTTTTGCAATCCCAAAGACAAGAGAATGTTGCATATTATATGCACTAAAAGTTTCCTAGGAACCTCGTCTGATTATAGTGGATTAGTATAGACATGCGTCATCTTTTCCTAAAGTTATATCTTGTTATTTAGGCCCCCAAAAATATTCCTTTCCACGTGAAATACAACATGTGGTTGAAAGAGCTTTGGTGAGAAAATATTTTGAATTACTTCAGGGTATGTGGTTCATCCCCACCATGATAATTGAATAATGACTTTTGGCATGTTCATCGCGCAATTGAATTTATGGCTACACTCAAAGAAGGATTATATTGTGCCTATTTACGAATAATTTCATCGAATCATGCTCTACAACAAATCAGGAGACCTCTACCACATAAAAAATGATTCCCATCATAAATTTGTAAGTCTATCAATGAAAGATCCCCACATCAACAAACTTATTGGTGGTTTGATGGGCGCATCATGTTCTAGAGTTGACTAACTCTAACCTCAAATGTTGATTTGAGTTAGGGAGATCAATGAATTATTTGAAAGCAATAGCCATTGTAGACTTCAAACATGTAATGTATCATTGTTAGTTAGATCGCTCAAAATAGAATTCCGTTATGTGCAAAAAAAATGACATGGAAATCCTAGATCAATGAATATGATCAATGTTGGCATCATATTACATATTGGAACATGTTTGCCTATGTTTATTTTTTGGATATGAATGATTTTGAAGAGTTCAATTTCCATATCGCATGTCGTTAATGAGTTCTTTTACTCAATTGAGATTTTGTATAGCATGTCAATCTAGCCCTAACAAGTTCATATTAAAAAAACAAGCACATGATGAAAAAGTAAAGAAAGAAACGATTTATTGGAAAACTTGGAGCTGATATTTTTATTTTTTCCATCTTGTAGGTATGTATGCGTCTATCTTTAGCTTTTCCTTTTGGGTTTGCACCCTAGTGGTGAGTGAGATATGTAGATGATGATCTCCCATGTTTCTCGAATAGTGGATGTCATAATGGATGAGCAATATGGATAACTACTCTATCTCAATTGTTGGCACCTCATGCCAATCATATATGCATGTCCAACTAACTTGCTAATATATGTATTGTCACACTCCCTTTATTGATAGTTTAATAAATGTAGGATATTTGTTCTCTAAAAACCTACAAGGTTGAGTATTAGGTATTGTAAGAGGTTCAAATTAATCTCTCCTCTTTTTAGGTGGAAAGTAGGCCTTCCTATTTTTCTCATTTTTGTCCACCTTTTTCATGCTACGTGGAAGAATTGAAAAAAAAAAAATCAACTCATAATGTCATTAAAACGACTTAATATCTTGACTTTGCATTTGTAGCTTTCTTGATAAGTTTTGGTAAGCCTGTCATCACAAGCTATTTAATCGCCAAATTCGTGATCACATTGTTCATGCATTATTCATCACCTTTGCGTTCCTCCATTTAATTTGCACATGGGTATATATATTGAGGGCACATATTTTTTGTCACAAGCTCTGCAATTGAGATTGCCCACATACATAAAGGAGTGCCAAACATATGTGTAGAAAGACATAGACATACTATCTGCCTCTATACACGCAAACAAACAAACAAACATTGAGGACTCGGTTGTTTGTTATAACAAGAAGGAGAACAAAGTGCAGGCACATACACATAAGGTTCGGAAGAGAGAGAGAGAGAGAGAGAGAGAGAGAGAGAGAGAGAGAGATGGGTTTCCCAAGCCTGGTTGGGCTGAAGCTGAGGCACACCCATTGGCTGCTCAGGTCTCATGGGCTGCACCCACGCAACATTGAGCTGGACAATGGGGCCACCATCCATTGCTGGCTGCCCAACAATGCCCATGCCCATGCCAATGCAGCAACAGCAGGTATACCTGTTCCTATTAATTTCATCTTTAAATTACATACTCTAATATGTCAATATATTCCAATCAACTTTTAATAATAATATTCATGATTCCATTTCAATCAAATCGAATCACCAAAATCCAACGGCCAAGTAATTCCACTTAAAATCCGTTGCTCAACCCAATTCCACTGACTTCATTTTCCTCTACCCAATGCCTGTTTTAATAATAACAATCATAATATACTAGAACCCCTGACTGAATAAGCAAGTGCTCATATAAAATTGGTGGTTGTAATTTGGTATGGAGCATGATTGAGCGTTGAAACATGATGAGGATGGGTATTTAACTTAATTTAACATTGTCACGGTTGGTTGATTGGGCATATATATATATATATATGGTACATACATAATATTATGAATCTGATTTTGTAGGGGAATTATGTGAGGTAGAGGTAGAGGTGAGGCCTGTGCTGGTGCTGCTACATGGCTTTGGCACCAGTGGGGGCTTGGCATGGGAGAGGGAAGTGGGCGAACTGAGCAAGCACTTTCGACTCTACATCCCTGACCTCCTCTTCTTCGGCGGCTCACATATTATTAGCATACAGTCCAACAACGAGGATCTGGATCTGGATCTGGATCCGAATCTGAATCAGAATCAGAATCAGAGGAATCTTCAGAAGGTGAAGACGACGACGACGACGAAGAAGAAGAAGAAGAAGAGTTACAGTCATGATGATGATGATGATGATGATGATGATGATGATGATAAACTAATCCACCATGACGACAATCATGATGGACATGATGATTGGGGTTTAAAAGAAGATGGTGTTGGTAATGAGGAGGATCGCAGATCAGAGATTTTCCAAGCACACTGCATCTACGAGGCCCTCCAGAAATGTGGCATCGGAGGAGGAGGAGGAGCAGGGAAGGAGGAGGAGGAGGAGAAAGAAGGCAAGAAGATCTTCGTGTGTGGCCATAGCTATGGTGGCTTCGTGGCATACCGTCTGGCCCACCTGTATGGGCCATCGTATGTTCGCAAGGTCGTCATCATTAGCTCCGGCATCATGATGGACCATCATTCCAACGATCCCCTCCTGCAAGCTTCTGGCTATGGCACCGTCCACCAGCTCCTCGTACCTGATTCCCCCACCCATCTCAAGACAAGCCTCAAATTCAGCCTCAACTATCTTCCCCCATTCCTCCCCAACTTCATCTTCAAAGACATGTTTCAGGTCACTGCACCTCTTCTTCTTCTTCTTCTTCTTCTTCTTGGGGCCCTAATCATCTAATCTAATCTATAATCTTATCTAATCTATAATCTTATCACATCAGCATATTAGGTTGTTAAGACACAAATTATTTAGCCACAATGTGCAAAAGTTACTTACGAATCAAATAAAGCCTCATGACACAAATTGATTGTATGATCCACGATGTGCACAGTTACTTATGAATCAAATAAAGAGTTATGACACAAATTATTTGACTTATGATCTCATCAAATCCTTCCAATTCAGGCTTTCTTTTCTGATTGGCGACGAGAAAAATTAGAGCTTGTGGATGCAATCATTCTTGGGAAAGAGAATTCTCCACCATTGCCCAAAATCGAACAAGTGAGTAATCAATTTTCCATTGTGTATGCCATTCTTACACCCCCCCAATTGGATTTCAATAATT
The DNA here is from genome assembly GCF_043228905.1 of Azolla caroliniana. Lineage (NCBI taxonomy): Eukaryota > Viridiplantae > Streptophyta > Polypodiopsida > Salviniales > Salviniaceae > Azolla > Azolla caroliniana. The sequence goes on along the minus strand of NW_028230439.1, from coordinate 2,526,693 downwards.
TTGTTTTGAGCGAACTAAAAACATGTTATTAGCCATGTTTTAGGCCATATGTTTTAAATTGTTTATATGTTATTAGCCATATTTTTAGTCCACATGTTAGTGTTCAAGTAAGTAATAAACACAAGCATGATTGTAGACTCTTTGGTTGATTCATCCATTTTTAAAGCATGAATGAGTAACTATCTTTCAAGTAGAAGCAAGTTCAAGGCTGATTAGAATTGGAATTTAAATGTGTGGAGAAACCTTAGATGTACCAAAAGTGACCAAAATGTGGAAAGGTCGAAATGGAAAGAGACACACGTGTAGAACAATAGTGAAAAAAGTGGCGATACTTCTTGGAAGGTGAGAAAACCAAGCAAAGGTAGTGTAAGTTGGAAAGTCAGAGATCTCTGGAAGGTTTGATATCGGAATACCTTATATTAAAATCCACCAACATGTTTTCCATGCCAAGTGAAAGTGTCACGTTGTAATAAGATATTCAAATGTAAAGCAACATAATTAAAACGTACATTTGTTGCACATTGAGTTATAGCGTTTGAAATGAATGATGTGTTTGTTGTGGTTATTCTCATGCAACATGAAGAACAATAAGGTTACGTTACTTTTGAATACACTTACCGTAGCACGTTGCAACTCTCTATCCTTCTTCTAGTGAATCCCCGAGCCATCATCCCTTATGAATTCAACCCTCTAGTTTTTCTAGTAATCAACAATGTTGTATACCATTTGGCTTTGCAGGATGTTCTCATTGTGTGGGGAGAAGAGGACCAAATTTTTAATATCAGCTTGGCATATAAGCTCAAAGAGTAAGTGTCCATATACATGATTTGAAGTGTGTTCCAACATTGCATGATATATATATATGAACAAACAATCATATTTAGATTTGGATTCTTCTTTAGTCAATTTTAGGTATAAGCATGTGAGAATTCGTAGTGTTGGTTAAGAGTGACATGAACATATAGTTAACTCTGGATTTTATTTTGAATCCATGTTTCAAAGATGAGACAAGGAAGGTTCAATTTTTAATATTACTACTCATGAGACTCGATGAATTAATTTCGTTTATTGGTATAATAATTGTTGAGTTCAATTAATAATATCATAGAAATGTCATACTTTGGCGTATTTTTATCATAATTCAAAGGACATGACTGATTTTGTTGGGCATGCAATTTGGTATGGCAGGTTTTTGGGAGACAATGCACAACTAGTAACTATGAAAGGAGTGGGACATATACCAACTATTTTCAAAGCTAAAGAGTTGAATCAATTGATCATCTCCTTCCTCACAAAATAAATTCCACTCCCCAAGATTGATCTTCTATAAACACACAAGTCAATAAAAACAAAGGGTGATTATTTAAAATTTGTATATATCTTCATTTTCATCCATTGGAAATATTTTAATAATCAGCAAGCTCAAAAACCTCTCCCGAGGTTAGGGAGGGTTAATAACAAAACAAAATATTACCTATTTGTTTAGGTGTAGGTGAAAAGTGTTGATTCCACACAAAGAAATAGAAATGATTATACATACACAAACACACACACACACACACACACACACACTCTCTCTCTCTCTCTCTCTCTCTCTCTCTCTCTTGGTAAAAGCACACAATTATATTAATTGTATGTAAAATCCACTTAGTTACAACACTTCTTAGTCTCCTCTACCTATCATATGCCTATGTAGGGAGAGGGACATTCTCTAATGCTATTAAAAAACCTGAATATGCATTTGAGGAAATGATCCCCACATGCTCTAACATCCAAAAATTCAGATTGAGATTGATTGGACATACATACATAATATTGTACATACATACAAACATGTCCTAAACAAACCCAAAATCATAATACCATCACATTTGAGAGGTTCAATAAATGTTTTCAATTTGTTTAGGTTATACAATTCACAAAACATATGCCTGAAGTCCCATTAATTTGTCCAAATTAAATCATCATTTTCAGCATATTTTATGCATAAATAGGATGAGTTACGAGAATGTGAAGGCGAATGAGCAACATGGTCCTCATGACCTCAATTTGTCATGGAGTCTCCATTTCATTCATGCTTTTACCCACATTACTAATATGAACCATGCATGGCCACATCTCTGATAATATTCTTAGAAGGCCCTTTGTATGTTGAGCAACATAGTCCTCATGACCTCAATTTGTCATGTAGTCTCCATTTCATTCATGCTTTTACCCACATTACTAATATGAACCATGCATGGCCACATCTCTGATAATATTCTTAGAAGGCCCTTTGTATCTTCCTTTCATATGCAATGTTTTTTAGGAGGTTTTGTTTGTGGGTAAAAATAAAAACTAGAAAGAAAAGAGTTGCTATTGAGCATTGAAATGAACAAAATATAAACTCACTATTCTAAATTGATATTGTCAATATTAATAGGCAAAGGAACTTCCATATTCAAGGTTTTTACATTTGAGAATAGGATAAGAAAATCCCTCCTAGATCAAGATTACAAATCCAACATAGACCTTGAACATCTTCAAATGACAAGAACCTACCTTTATCCAATGGTTTTCTAAATAAATGACCCAGCATGCTGGTTGCTACTTCCAAGAACCAAAACTATTTACAATAAATAACCTTACATCTATAGCATGAAGCTATTAAAGGGGTAATTTCATAAGATTTACATAAATGTATAGGCAGCTACTATGTGATGTAAACTTTCCAGAACTTTATATAATAAAAAAAATTATCGTTTAGCTCATATAAGTTCCAAGAATAAAGTTTCAAACTTGTTATTCAATCCTAGATCATAGAAAGAACTTGGATGCTCCGCATCTGTAAATGCTTTTCGAGGGTATTGTCTTACCTGTTCAGTGTTGACATAGCAATAGCAGTTCGTCAGCAGCTGAAATTTCAACATAATGTATATATAACCAATCCTCCATGCAATATATGAGAGTGTGTGCATGTTTATGTGATGAGATGAGGGAAATAGCATGAATGTTTCTCAAGATAGAGACGGAAAGATTCAGCCATGGAGAATATGAGTTTCACTTAGAACAAGATCTTATCAACAAAGAATAATTAGAACACGATTTCATCAACAAAGAACAAGCATAGCTTTCTTTAGCCCCATCGCTCATACTCATGCTACAAGTCAATCATGGGCAACACAAATGAGCTCCCAACCAGTACAATGCAAAGGATTTACAATAGATTCAGCATTAGGAATTTGTCATGCACGTAGGCTCTGTCCTCATGGACAATGATGTTACCACCCTTGTTATCAACAGATAAAGGCCATTATCTCCCACCATTGCAGGTGCTTCATTTGCTTCAGAGAACTTCTCCGTTTTGGAACGACCTATGCTAGGGATCTTTCGAAGACAAAAAGCACAACATATCTGACTCAAGAACCTTACATGAATAGCGATGAGATCTTTAGCCGCATCTTATTCTATTTCTATTTACTTTTTTACTTGGTTACGTTGATTTGGTTTGCTATTCTCAAAGATGAAACATTTCAAGATGTAATCTTTTGTTTGGTCTTTATGGACCTTGGCCTCTTAAAAAACTTTAATATATATCTTCCGTTCTTTCTTCTTTTTTTCTTCCTTAATGTTCCCCAATGTTCTAGCCACAGATGTAGACCTGGGATTCCCACGCTAAAAGTCCAATCATGTTAAAGAAGAGAGATTCATGGATGGCTCACAGCATAAATCAGATTCAGCAAATCCTAGACAAGTCCTATCGGCAGTACCCTCAGAGCTTAATAAAAACACATGGACGTCAGTATTAACAGACAATGCATTAGTTCATGTGAATCCATTTATTAGATAAGACTACCTTGAATGGAGAAATAATACACCAAGTTACATAGGACAAGTGTAAAGTACACAAACACATGACAAGCTAGAATACAATGTTCCCCATTTGATGCGCAACAAATAAATGTAATCTTTTTGGGACAAATAAACATCGAACCCAGGCAAATGCATGCATCAAACCTGTGGTTTATCAAAGAGAATGTGGAGAAAAAGACATCCTAGAGTGGCATGTGTGCATAAGGGTAAGGGTTATAGATAATCAGAAACATGGGCTTCCACCTGATGAAGAGGTGGTTATATATTTCAAGAGGTCATTAATCTGTACACTTGAACTTAGTTAGCCATTATAAATTCAGTCTGGAGCTCCAAGCAATGACAGGATTTGACATTCCTTATACAGTCAAAGTTACACTTTCAGAAACCCCCTCTCATGATAAGCATGCTATAACATATTATAAATGTATAGTGCAAACATATGTCTGTATCAACTTGTTATCAGTACCCACACATGAAAGGAGAGCATGTATTAGCGCATTTATAAAGAAAACAATAGATGTATTCCCATATTTTGAAGAAAAATCTAAAAGGAGTGCCTCAGATGCATCAGGGAAATCAATAAACTGGTATCTTCAGAAGGAGAAATCCAGAGCAATGTTTCTTCACAAAATGACAGTACTGAAGAAGTTCTAGCAGTTCTTGCCTCATTCTATATAGGAATATCTACTCTACAGGTTGTCCAATCCAGGTGGCATACATGCCAATCAGGCAAGGTACAAGAGGATATGGCATACATGCCAATATGGAGATAAACTTCCATACTGTTGAGCTTTCATTTAAGTGTCTACTTCTGAACTCACTTTATCTGCACAGTTCTGAATCATACTAGGGTACCACTATTATTACAATACTATAGCTTTTTGCAAATGTTAATAAACAACTTTTTAAGTTATATTGGCATTTGATGGTTTGCCTTTCCGTAGAATGGATCTCCATTTTAACATTCATTTAAAATTGTTTGTGCTTCTCCATTTCTTCCATTTCTATGGTTCATGTTTTCCATTGGTTTTGTGTTTAAAATTGTTAGAGGTTATTCCTAATGTAAGCATGAAATAAGGAAATAAATGATAAGCAGATAAGAGAAAGAGAGAGAACGAAGGGTGCCAATCTACCCGACCACCCCCGAGCGGAGGGATCGAGACGGACTTGAGCCTTGATCGATGTCCCATACAACTGTCATGGCATCGAGTCATACCTGGTATTGCGCACTCACTACATAAGTCTATTGACCACAAGATCACAGTCTCGACATAGTCGAATGATGTGTCCAACGAGGGTAGCTAGGCCTCATATTTATAGCCAGACCACAAGCAAGTTCCCACTTGACCTTTATGGGTTGTCTCGATTCCTACAATTAAAAGTAATCCTCCCTCCTTTACACTCTCAATTAACCCTCACACTTTATCCTTGTGTGTAGAATACTATGGTACAACTTACCACGGGATAACTTTGCCCACAACAAAAATGGCTATATTTCTCCATTCTTGCTATTGTACTAAATTTCAGAAACGGAAATGTAATTCAAAATTTCTCCGACAGACAAAGCCATCCTAGTAACTAACAAATCAATATCCATATATCTCCAGGGAAACTCAGAAATAGACACGACCAAACTACTACATAAAGGACTAACCAATCGGTAGGAACCAGGCACTACTCCAGCATAAACATCGATGAAGTTGAACAAATACTGCATTTTACAGCAGAATTGCATCAGTCAGCATTGGCTCCGAAATAGGATAAGTGAAGTATCTAAGAAATAGACAAAAATGTACCTGAAGAGGCTCCGATTTCCGAAACCGCCTGCATTGGCGGTTTCCATCAGGCATTCTGACCATAAGATTCACTGTAGCATCATCATCTATAGAAGGCTCTTCTGGAAGAGAGGCCCTTTTGGTATCTTTATGCCTCTTTAGGTCCTAAAAATGAACTATTTTTATTTCAATTTATTGCAGATGTGAACATAACCACATTTCTGTTTAGCTGAGACCAAACTTTTAAACTTGAAACTACTAAGTGAGCCCATGTCAGGCCACCAACCTCTTCAGCAATGCGTTTGCATAGCTCCTCTTCTCCTCGAATTCTTTCTGTTTCTGTTGCAGCAGATTTGGTTTCTTCCTCCTTTATACGTCGTCGGTCTGCCTCAAGTTGTGCCTGGATATCTTTTTCTCGATCTGCTTCCAAAGAAGCAAGATACTCATCGTCCTAAGAGCATTTTGGTGAAAAACATAAAATTCCAAGAGAAATCAAATCTGAACATTTATGTTGATGCACTGTACGTGATTCTGAAGTACAATCACAATCAAAACAGCACAGAACACAGAAAATGCCTGCTGCAAAATCTGTTCCTAATATAAACACACACGTGTATGAATATATATGAATATAATAATTTATTTACATCTATGTGCGCATGTGTATGTATGTATATGTAACAATTTATTTAGATGGATATGTGTGTGAGCTCCATATCCAAGTCCTCCATCTTCAGTCCGTGAAAAACTATCTAAGCATACATTCATACACATATAATTGAGATACAGATTCACATGTATACACAAACACATGCATACATAGATATATAAGCATGTAGACAAATTCTTTACAGCAGAGCTGTTTTCAGTCTTTCACTGTTCCTAACAATGCCAGTGTATATGTATCTACATTTCTGTAGACTGTCTAAAGCTATAAATACATGAATTCATACATACCTAAAAGAGACAAACAAATTCGCATGAATCATTCAACGATACAAATATAAATGTTGTACATTTTTGCAGACAGAAAATTCTATATGTACATGCATTATACATAACTTGAAGAGGAATACTGATCCACATTTACGGATACATGCACTGTATAGATACAGATATAAAAGCATCTATGTAGAGACGCATGTACAAAACCAGTGAAACTCTATAAGTGTATACATTTGTGAGCTTGGTATCCAAGTCATCCAAGAGATGATCACCCTGCAGACTTTCCAAGTTTCTATATATATAAATCCATACACAGCTACATTAAAAACACAGAATTACATGTGTTCATGTACACACCCACATATGTAGATACAGATATAGATAAGCTCGTGTCCATGTACAAGTTATTTTCAGTTCTACGAAAACGCTTTAAACTATATAATCCAGACAAAGACCCACTTTAATCTCAGAAAAGGTAACAGCACAAAATTTTCAGTACCTACCTGTTGTTCCCGTAATAAACGTTGGGCAATGACAGACGGAGATGGAAGTTGTATGGGTCTGCCATAGCCACCATTACCCAGAAGATTCCCATCACCAGCTGGATTTTCAGGTATAGTACCACCAAACATCGCTGCTTCAAGCATTGCAGCTTCCATTTGCTCTTCTGATGATAGTCCTCCCCACTACAAGAAGTCAGATAGCCTAGCTAAGAGTAAAGAAAGATAGGAAGATGTACTAAAATAACCTATGAGACCAAAGCATTTTACAAATGTTTAGAATTGGTGTACCTCATCATAACAAGGAAATTAATAAATAGCTTATGCTATAATTTCCTAAAAATGTCACCTCATGAAATTTCACCTCATCATTGTGTACAGCATCTTTATTGCTCTCACACAGTCCAGTGGTTGCACTTGCAATGTTGTTTGGTTCTTCATGTGACTTAGACGACTGTATATTTGAAGGTTGTGGCAAGGTTGGATTGAAACGCCTACCTGATCTCCTCCGCAATAGTGGTTGTTCTTCATATTCTTCAACGTCCTCTTCAGACATTATTGATATGTTATTTATATTACTAGATGAAGCCTTATTATCCGCTGACAGAGGAATGCTTGCTAAAACTCCAGGATCCCCAATGTAATCACCTCTTGCAGATGAAGTGGAGCCCTTTCTGTACACAGGATAGACTAGAATTTGACTAGATGGTGCATTCAAGGACAATATACTATAAAGAAAACAACCATCCAAATCAATCCGTAGCTGCTAACACATTCAATTAACATCAAAATTGGCACCTCTTCAGAATATCACGATGTTTCCCATCATCAGGGCTATTATCTTCCTCTTCCAGGGGGCGAAAATAGCCCTTGCCTTCCCGAACTGATTTTTCTTGTTCTGCAGTCTGTGAGTAAATACATTTTCATTAGAAAACATACTTATGTACGACCAATTCAGGCACACAACTGCTGTGATGGTGCAAGAGAACCTTCAACGACAATGAAACTGCTCTCGCTAGATCATCATCCTCTGCATTGATTCCAACTCTATCCTGCTTAGCACAAGCAATATATCATAATGAACCATGTGTCAAGGGAGTATGTGCACAATGTATGATGCTTCCCATCAACACACCACAAGTACCTCTGGAAAGACCCTCTTCATAGCATCTTTCTGAGAAGCTTCAATCGCAGCTCTTAGCATTTCTTGCTCAATATCATCACCTTCAATATTTCTCATACGAGGGATTTCATTAACTGATGGAGCATTTGCATTCATATTCCTTGACATACTTTCAAGAGAATCAGAATCAAACTCTGAACATGATCTCTCACCCTCACCTCGGATTATAGAGGGGTCGGGATTTGGGGGATCTTCATCATCTGTTATGAAATGGGCATGACTTTGAGATGGTATATGCACACCTGTATCTGGAATCTCTTCTATAAGAGGACCTCCAGCAGAATTTGATCTTCGTTCCTCATCCTTCCATTCAATTGGTATTTCTTTAACATCCTTTGGATGAGAAACCAATGGTTGGCCTCTAGAATGTGACCGAGGGATACCCCACTGTCCAAGACGTCCCCTTCCAAAGAAAGGAGCCAATGGTAGAGGATAAGATGGTGTAGGATGCCTGGCCAAAGCCTCCACCCTTTCTACATTAGGCTCTCGATTCTGCACTACAGGACTACATTGAATCGCAAATAAATAGTAAGCACCATCATTGTGCACAAACAAATACATTAGATTCAATAACATAAATTTCACAAATTCATTCTAGATTATAAGAAAGGCTTCCACAAAACCATGATTATAAAACTTTTGGGACTTGGTTTTTTCTTTATTTCCCATAAGTTTCTGTAATTTGTGCAAATGACCATGGTCAACCACTAGGAGAGAGAGAAAGGGATGAATTGAGCATATAATTGCCCAAATAGCACATATGATTTGGGAAAGTGGAATGCCAAGAGGTCACCTACATATTTACAGAATGAAAAACGGGATGAATTGATCATATGATTGTTTCATAGACACTTCACCAAGGGAATTTGGAGAAACAACAAAAAGGGCATTTGGGAAATAAAGAAAAAATTCAGGGATATTCAGAGTATTTCATTAAAATTTAAATAGTTCTCTCGGATCTAAACATTAATACTCAGGCTTTTCCTGATTAGTTGTTGTTGAGGTGAGGATACTTGTCAGTTTATGATATATCATTAAGAAGGAAAAATATGGCTCAAAGAAAACATGAATTTTTAAACCAAACTACTAGTGTTCCTTAACTAAGATGATCTTAAGATGGGAAAATATATTTCAAAAAAAAACATGAACGTTTAAACCAAACTACCAATCAAATCGTTAACTAAAGCCCATCACAATTTGTAGCATCAATATGCTGTAGAAATTTCAAACATACTTACACAAAGTTTTCCTCTTCACTAAAGAAACTATTGATGGCAGCATTTAGATCACCATTACAAGCCTGCCAACAGGAATGGGTAAAAATTTAGATTAGACATCACTCTTTACACTCCTTTAAACTGTCAAATCTCTTTAACATGTGTTTCTTAAACCAAGCTATGGAGTCTTGTAATATCTGGCTCATAAAACTCTCTAGAGCTTTCTGGAAAAACAAATCGCATAATCTCTCCTAAACAAAACAATAGCATAATTTCTCTACTTTCTGAGAGGAAATCATGCTATGGGAATCTCACTTTTAAAGCTTCAAATTTTCCATGGTATGTTTTAAATAATGCCATGGACTCTTGCAATAACTTCAAAGTCCATAACTTAAATCGCACTATGGTGCCTTACAATATCACTTGAAAACCTCAAGAGCTCTTAGTAAAACAATCGCATAATCTCTATAGGAAAACGTTGCTTATAGAGACTTGAAACATGTTTCACTATCATAATTCTCTCTAGATCTTCAGAAACTCCTTAGCATATCAAAATTAGAATAAATTCTGTGGGTCTTTGCGATACATATCTTATAATCCTGCTAGATTTTACAGATACAAAAAATAACATCATATCTCTAGAAAAACAATGGCATAATCTCTCTAGAAACACACTGCTTAACCTACTACCTGAGTCTATGAAATCTCACTCTGAAAATTTCGCTAAAGCTTCTGATCTCGTTAGCATGTTTTTTCTTAAATATCCTTCAATTTCAATACATTCTTGTAAATCTACTTCTCAGAATCCTCTATAGAAATTATTCAAGTTTTTTCAACTATATAGCCTCAATTCTTATACTTGTTCTGGAAAACAAGGACTGAAAGAAAGCCGAAAAATGGCCGAAAGAAAACGAAGAGAACAAAAGATCAGACCTGAAGTTTGATTCTGGAGACTTCTTCTGTAGCGCCAGTAATACTCATGAAAGTCCGTATATTTTGGTTCTGAGAAGGATCCATGGTGTCGAAGAAGAAGCAGAGAATTCTTTCTATTTGTTACTTGAAGTATTGGGGGCTGGGGTTGGGGTTGTTTCCATGGTAAGTTATTGTTAGTACATAAGTGGTAAGAAGAAGAGCAAGGAAAGAATTTGTTGTTTTAAGACACATACATAACATAACATAACATAACATAACATAACATAACATAACATAACATAACATAACATAACATAACATAACATAACATAACATAACATAACATAACATAACATAACATAACATAACATAACATAACATAACATAACATAACATAACATAACATAACATAACATAACATAACATAACATACATACATACATACATACATATGTACATACATTGAAAGGGGTTCCAACTTGGAGGACCCATGTGTTAGGCGAGAACCTCATCCACCATCAATCGAGCATGTCAACAGCTCGGCACTTGATTGTTTGCCTGCCCGATCGAAACCCATGCCCATCTATTGTCTCCCAGTGTATGGCTTGGCACATGGATGGATTGCTCCCTTCGTGTCTCCAAATGGCCTGCATCTTGCACAGGCTTACCTTCTATCTAGGAATGTCTTGATCATCGACCACGCAATGCATGCTTATCGACAACCTCCTAAATGGGATCTCCACATCAGCACACTTGCAATGCACCAAAGGTCATGTCAACGCGTCAACAATATCCAAAAGTTGTTGCCTGCCATGTTAACCATTGAAATTTAATGTCACCATACCATATCAATATCTAAAACATTGTTAGTGACTTTAGTAGGTTGCTCCCCACAACGAACAAAAACTATGTCAATTAACCACCAGGACAATCGAGAACATCAAATTGGTTAAATGCATTGGTTCTATTTGTAATATGAGTGATGTTCAATGTTGCACTTGTGGATGGTTGACTATTGGTAAATTGCAACAACCCTTTTTATTTTAATGTTGCTTTACTCCTCTCATTTGCAAGGATGTTAATGTATGCATGTTGTATGTAGGAAAATTTTGTTGTCGTGTTCTTGTTGAGGATCGTAGGTATTGTAGAAATGGATTATCTTCCAAGTTGTGTTTACTCTAATGGGGGTGATTTATGCATTGTCATTAGATGGCAATTACCAAAAATGAGTGGAATCCATAAGTGTCTATGCAATGGTGTGGTTGTAGTTGGTTGTTGAGTGATTGATTGTAATAGTCTATTCACTTCTATTGTTGATTGGCATGATGTGTGTGTCATTTGTGGCAATGATGTCATTTTCCCTCCTTGTGTATGGAAAAAATATCAATGACACATCCATAATGCCATAGTTTTAGGAGCAATATGTTAAGTGTTTATGACTCAAAACTAATGTTAAGCGTTTTCCCTAATGGAACTTGTTTGGTTGACCTTGAAAAAAGGCATATCCTTGCACTAGCATTTTGGAATGTTTTGAAATGATGCACTTGGAGGGTGACCAGCATAATGCTATAGCATTTGTTTCCATGTTGAAAGTTTGTAGAAGCATGCAAGTTGTCGGTAGAAATACATGTTGTCATTGCCAAAGAGGGAATATTAGAAAGAGATCTACTTGTCGGCACTACTTTACTAGATATGTATGTAAAATATGGCATAATTGTCAAAGCACAAAAAGTATTTGACAACCTTCTAGCTTAGAACATAGTAACACGGAATACATTAATATCAAGATATGTTGAGCATGGAAATGGTGATGAATCTCTCCAGCTTCCTAGAAAGATTCGACTATTGAACTATTTTTGTATATTGCCTCTGACCACTTTAATTTCAATACCAATGGAGGATATTTTTTCAAAAACAAAAATGAGCCACAACTAGCCATTTGAAGCTTTTGTTGAATCCTTATCAAACAATAGCTCTTAATCAATAGGGAGACCTTTATAAATGGAAGAACCCCTACAAAGCCACCACAATGTGGTTTACATATTGTTTACATTTAGGGTTTGCCTCTTTCACACTTGGCTACCCATTAGCTCCTTTTCCTCTTGCCATTTCTTCTTCATAGTTCCTTTAGCCGTATTACGTCATTGTTGATGCACTCTTCTTCATGACCGATCATGGTACAATCTAAGCGCTTAACATGGCCTTATCGGGGATATTTTATGTTTGTCTCATGTTCTTCCTTGGGGGGAAGGGGGTGAAGCACCCTTAGTCTATTCTTCTCCGTAATCTTTTATTCTTTTGCTCATCGTTAGTATAATCCATAGTAATGGTGCCCAATCAAAGATGATGCAAATACCATGCTTGAGCTTAGACAATGTGATATTATATAGGGAAAAGTACCAGTATACCCTTGGAAGTTCGTCTATTTACCAGAATGCCCTTGGAAGTTCCAAATTTACCAAATTACCCCTATGTCCAAAAAAAATACACTTTATAAAGTAATTATACACTCAAATCTATAAGCCCCATTTACCAGAATACCCTTCAAACACAAATTTCTTTACTTAAGAGATTCTTTGGGTTCTTTGTACTTACTTTATAAAGTGTATTTTTTTGGACATAGGGGTAGTTTGGTAAATTTGGAACTTCTAGGGGCATTCTGGTAAATAGACGAACTTCCAAGGGCATCTTGGTACTTTTCCCTATTATATATTGATGTTTTAATATCATTAGTATAATCCTTAATAATGGTGCCCATTCAAAGATGATGCAAATACCATGCTTAAGCTTAGCCAATGTGATATTATATATTGATGTTTTGCTTTTGAGCAATCACCCATGCTTTGGATTATGTAAATGAACCAATACTACTTCATCTTGTTGGAGGTGTGATCTTAAGTGGATCCATCATTGGTTGGGTAAGCCTTGTCAAGTAATTAATTGATATGCCAAGACCACTACACATAATGTCTTGTTTATAGTGGAGTGTTAAAAGAACTCTTAAATACATCTTCAAATATTATCTCAATTCATCATTCAACTTTATAAACAACACATTTACTGACATAGGTTATTATATCTAGTTTCAATAGTTACATATTCTATTCTATTTATGTATAAAGAATCTAATTGTAACTACTTTTAAAAAATGTTCTAGATAACGTAAAACATTTTTTCACAACTCATTTTTGTAAACTATATACTTTTTTGCGACATTTAGTTCTCATACTTATAACTACGTAATTATCATTTAGTTTCTAAAACCAACTAACGTTTGCAAGTAAGATAGTTGCATGTAATAGCATGAAACTCTTCGTAAAGTGATAAGCATCTACAAAACAAGCCAACAAATTGCAATCAAATGACGACAAATTGTAGTGCGGCCATTGAGGAATTATATGGGAGGAGATTTTTGCAAGTAAGTATGGCACATTGGATTGCCTATATATCTAGAGGATAAATAAACATATTGTGGAAAATTGGGTAGTCGTGGTATGACAATCAAATTCTGGAAATCAAAAGAAGAACAAGAGAAAAAGAATCAATCTCTAAATGAGCAAAGAGTGTGGGGATTAATGAAAAATCATGGATTAATTGAGTATATACCAATTTCAAAACAAAGAAAAGTATAACAATAAGACACCAAGTGTTGAAGCATCATATGAATGAATTGCCTCTACATGGGGATTGTATAGATGTCCCCCAATATCTAGCAAATTATTGCTTAAAGATTCAAAAAGCTCTTAAAGTTCAAGATAAACATGGCGACATTGTAATGAAGCCTTTGATTTGCAATCCTAAGGTTGTGGGTCGAGTCACACATAGTGGCTTTGAATATTGACACCAACCATAGGAATACACTTGCTAATGGAGGCTAGCACATGGAAACTTGCCTGGTTATTGACTTTACATACGTATGCTCAAACTAGTTATACATTTTTTCTAATAAATGGGCACCAATGCATCTTAGCGTCCAACAAGATTAAGGTACCATGCAAACTTGCACAATTTTTTGTATGGATATTGACATTTGATATAGGGAACTAGAAGGACGAGATCATCTTTATAAGCTGCAAACAAGACAATATATCAATAATTATCCTTTGATTGGAAGTAGATGACACATTCACATTGTTGTGATCACCCCTTGTGGATGATACACCATTAGTCATCATGATAGCAAGTCAATATAGCAATTGTTATTATTCTATTATTGAAAGAAGATGTGTGTTTCTCAATGCTCCTAATTGATCATGGCTAGAAGTAACAAATTTTGTGGCCTTTGGGGTCATAAGAAATTAAGGAACATAACTTGAGGCAAACGAGTGGCAATATCAATTGCTCGACATCACATTGTAGGTAAAGGACACCTACTATATGTTGTTTGGTACATGTTTCATGATAAAAAATTGTTGATCAATTCTACTAGGTCTCGTTAACTCCATTATTGAGTATTGTGACCTAAATTTCCATTTGTGTTCCTCATGTCAGTTGATGGGATGTTGAATCATAGTGATTTCGTATCAAATATATTAAATGCATTGATGCTTAGCAATATACATATATCATTAAGCATTGGAGATATAAACTATATAGAACCAAACTCACTCGTGTTCTCGAGATGGTGATGATGATCCACAATATTTTGATCATGTCTTGAATCTTTGTTCATGCTTGACAAGCCATAATCATGATCAACATCATTATCTTCAAACTCATCCTCTTGTTCATCATCATGAAGTTGAAGATTGAAATAAATAGAACTAAAGCCCTTGTTCATATTCTTTACTCCTCTAAAATTTGATGATCCCCATAAGCATGGGTCTTTAAATGTAGAACTACTTTGACGATTGGCCCCACAAAAATAATCATCTTCCTCTTCTTCGTGCAATTGGTCACAACGTTTCATTTGATGAAGAAAGAGTTCATCAACTAGATATTTGTTTCCAAGAGAGAGATTTTCTGGGACATGATCATATTCTCTTTCATGTTGATACATAGAAGTACTTAATTGCATCAATCTTGAATGTATCATTGAATTTGAGTAATTTGCATTATTGCACGATTGTGGGCTACCTTCCTTCGATGCAACCATTGGTGTGTTTTGTAGCTATAACATAAGTAGAACACAACAATTAACACATGGTTACAAGAATATGTACGCATCATTACTTCAACCGAACATCAATGATTTAGTATACATCCTCTAACTCCCAAATAACATTGAGAAGAAGAGAAGCAATTCGCCCTCATTCACTTTGGAAAAAATATTTATATGAATTTGAATAAACTAATATTCTCATTTTCTCCCGTTTTGGCATTTCCTTTTACTTGTCCAAATTTTTAAGTTGTTGTCATGTGCCTCTCATGAGTCGAGGGTCAAATTTACCAAGGTGAGACATGTAACCTCCATATGCTTCATCTAATTAGGGGTGCAAGCTCAACTATGGGCTTGCAAATTGCCTATCAAATGATGTTTTCCATTTACATGTTACTATGGTTTAGGTGTACTAGTTAGGCTTTCTTTTACATGTTGTTTGGTATAAACTTCCAGTCTTATGTTTGTCATTTCAATTTTTGTAGATCTTCTTGTCTTCCACTCTTCCACACATGCACAAACAATGTGTGTGTCAAGTCTCATAAAATGTTACGTTTGTCATTACATTTATCTCTCATAAATGTATTGAATCAATATCACAAGTCCACAATATTTTTAACGCCATAATCTTGGACCATCTTAATACGATTACATTAGTAACTAGTTAGTGAATGTTTCAATCTTAATTAGAAGTAACATCAATTATATGGTGAATTAATTCATAGAATACTTTTAATTTGTAGATTAAGCTAGTTAATTATGCTTTTTAGTTTGATTAACTTAAATTATTCTCTAAATATATCCTATGCCCGATGATACTTTAATTTCCATTGTGTTAATGATTCCCCAACTTCTACCTATATAATTTACTAATGAACGAGCACACGTTTTGAAGTTCTAGTGTGCATAGGGTTTAGGGTTTTGGTTATTTTTCCCTTCCAAAATTTACTCCCCGGTGAATTAATTCATAGAATACTTTTAACTTGTAGATTAAGCTAGTTAATTATGCTTTTTAGTTTGATTAACTTAAATTATTCTCTAAATATATCCTATGCCCTATAATACTTTAATTTCCATTGTGTTTATGATCCCCCAACTTCTAACTATATAATTTACTAATGAAAGAGCACACATTTTGAAATTCTAGTATGCATAAGTGTATTTTTTGGTTATTTTTCCCTTCCAAAAATTAGAATGGGCCCATTTAATTAAGTTACCATTTGATTAGATGATGATGATGATGATGTCGATGCTGAATGTTTGGCATTATTGGGTGGCCCCTTGTTGGTGACACTATACAACTCACAAACCATGTCGCTATTCTCCACCCACCATTGTTGTGCTTCCCATTTGCTAAACATCTCCTGACTATATTACATTCATTAGTTAATCAGTACCACAATTCCTCGATCCTTCCTTTATTATCCCATTCAATCTTTCACTTTATCAGCATTACTATTGCTTTTATTAAACTAACCTGAATAACTAAACCAATACCAATTAATATAAGTTGGTACACTCATATGATCCCCCTACTTATTCATGGTTTCTAGCTAATTCCCACACAAATTGCACAACTCGCCCATTCAAAATTATATTTTATTACATACGGCAACTTTACATGTTACTAAGATGATATTAAGTTGTAAAAACCTAGGAAATGTTACTCTTTGATATTTGCATCATCGTTGTTGTTATAAAATAAGAACAAACATTAGGTAATGTTGCACAATGAGCCTCCTAAGGGTTCAAATATGGATTCTAATGATCAAAAGTCAAACTTACACCATAGGATTTTTAATGTGTTCTCGTTCTCCAACGCTCATAAAAGCATACTCTTAAGCTATCAAACTAACATCCTATGGATTTTTTATATGTTGGTCCAACAATCAAAAGAACACATTGTCTAGTGGTCATGTACCATATTAAGGCTTTTTAAATGTTGGCTCTAGAGACTATATTGTCTAACGATCAAAGAAATACATAATAGAAAGGGAGAGTGCTAGCTAAGACAAGGGGTTCTTGGTTCTTGGCAGCCTAACCCAATGGCAAGGGAGAGTGCTAGCTAAGACAAGGGGTTCTTGGTTCTTGGCAGCCTAACCCAATGGCAAATAGTGGGCTCCAGTTGCAAGGAGAAAAAACATCATAGTTCCAAAGATCATGAACCTTAATTAAGAAGACCTAGACATAATAATATCAACATGATTATGGAACAAAACGAGCTCAACGTTGACTTCTTGGGTAACACTAATCACTAAATTGGAGACATATATGTTTCCTTGATGTTTGCTAATAAGACTTTAACCAATGTTCTAAGTTCTTGCATCATTGTGATACTTGATGCATCCTTTTGGAAATGGAAACAGGTTGATAAATCCTAATGGCAATAAGTCTAACATAATAGAAGCCCAAAAATGATCAAGAGTATATAGTTTTATATGAAGACAAACCATTAAATTAAGTTGTTTCATTTGTTTGGTGTTGGATAACATGTTATGTTTATTGATGATCATTTGGAGTGTCCATTTGGTGACATTATTTGTGACAATCTAGTGACCACATAATCAATTATTGGTCATGGCAAAATACCCCCTTTGATGCATATATTAAGGAGAATGAGGTGAACACTATAATTTTGTAGTTAACGAATCACAATGCAATCTCCAATGGACTGTATATGCAATGTGAACAATCTTAATGCACATGAGACGATGATAAGGAAGCTCACCAAATTTTGGTAGTGCTCTCATGACCTTCATGGAGCTACACTCTAAAATGGTTGTGCAAGCTGTCCCAAGGGTGGTGTTCCCGGGAGTTTCTTGAACAAAATTATTTGAATGTCTCAATTTGTACACTTACTAAAAGAAGAATGGGAGGAGAAGGTAAAAAAACATGTAAGAATGCTTTAGATAAAGGTGCCTCTCACTAATTACAATGACTTCTTGAACAATCAATCAATCATATGTATGTATGTATGTATGTATGTATGTATGTATCTAACAACATTAACCCCCCTCCTAAAATGGGGCCAATGTGTGGGAAAGGATTGAAGCCTGAGACTCTTGAACCGGCAAACCCTTATGAAAACCACAATAATTAGGGCATTGACATGTAATCAATTTGCCATACATAGCTTTTGAGTAGTTAAGATTGATGTACACTACACTAGCTTTAATTACAGTCTTAATTACCCATAACTGCAAGCAAGTGAATGGGAGAGCCATATATTAAGTAAGTGTTTTGATTGCATCCTCGAGATTCCATGGAGTCTTCTATAAAACTCAAAGGAATGAGGGGAGGTTCCCCTGAGTATTCCATGAAACTCAGAGATTCAGGAAATTCAAGGTGGACCACTAGTTTTAACAACATTGCAACCTCCACAGAAAACTGGCGGGAAAAAAGAAAAAGAATTTAAAAAAACAGACAAAATAGTGTGCAATTTGTACATGTTGGATGATCCTGTCGAGTCGGCCTAAATTTGGAGAATTGGATTGGAAAGTGGTGCTTACCGGAATCTGATGCGTTTCAGGGAATTGGATCCATTGGGGAGGGCCATCAGCGTGATGGTGACCCCTGGCTCCACCTGTGCTACCCATTCCTCGCCCTTTCCATCGCCTTCTTCTTCTCCTTCGTCCATTACACTTGATCCCTCCTCACTCTCCTGCTTCTGCTGAATCTTCCTTTTGGATCGTTTAATCCTGGGAGGTGGAAGAATCTCCTCGTAACTTGCTACCAATCGAGGCCGGATCAAGTCCGATTCGACCATGTACCTATCCACCTTCATCATGCAGAGTTCAGGATCCATTTTATTACCGATCACATCATTCTTCTTATTCTTTGAATCTGGCAGACTATCTTCGTTGATTTCGTGTTTGTTGCTGCATAATTTCGGAGGAGTGCAGCTCGCGGAGAATTTCATCACAATCTCCTTCACCTGAAACATATTGGAATGAAACTAATGAATCAATTGTTACAACCCTTCTGTTAAAATTGTCTTTAAATGTTTTCGCTCAAATATTCATTATGATATCAAGATTCCAAGCAATAATGCTCTAGATAGCTATGATTCTCAACAAAATAAGAGATATAAGATTCTCTCTCTGTATATATATATATAGGTGGAGCAATTTAAAATAACCTAAAAAATTGGTCGAAAATAGGAATGAATGAATGACAAGGTCATAAATCCGACTGAATGCAGGATTAGGAATGGTACAGTCCATGGAATAAATTACCTGATTTGTGAAGGATTTGATGTTGCATTCTTGCTTGCTATATACTACAGTTGGGGACTGAGTGCTGATCTTACAGTTACCGTATAAATCAGCCCCACCATCTGAATCCATTACAGCTTGTGCTGGAGAGGATGCAGATGAGACTTCATGATGGTGGTTATGGTGATGGTGATGATGATGATTGATGTGGTTTTGCTTGGGGCAAACTAAACAGACAAGCATGTTACAGGAGGTTAGGTGATCAAATCTACCAGGAACAGTTGGTTTCTTTCTGTTTATGCTCTCACTAATGCTAGCATCTAACTAACTATAGGTATTATAATCATGATGGAGGGAATATGTCTTGATTTAGTAGTAGATATGTCTTGAGAGAGGGGGCACTTTGGAAGGGTTTGGATCATAACACCCACCCTGCAACAATCTATAGGTATGCTAATTATTTAATACATTGAACCTCAATACACAATGGCTTGGTATCTGTGGACTATTATTAACTGAGAAGTATTCCTTTTCATACGAATGCGAATGTTATCAAAACATTCTCTCTTTCTCTCTCTTTTCTAACACTTTTTACCTTCACTGCCTTATAATAAATAGGGAAAAGTACCAAGATACCCCTGGAAGTTCATCTATTTACCATAATGCCCCTGGAAGTTTCAAATTTACCAAACTACCCCTATGTCCAAAAAATTACACTTTATAAAGTAAGTATACACTCAAATCTACAAGCCCTATTTACCAAAGATGGAAGAAATGGAGCCGAACTAGCCCTATTTACCAAAGATTTGAGTGTATAATTACTTTATAAAGTGTAATTTTTTGGACATAGGGGTAGTTTGGTAAATTTGGAACTTACAGGGGCATTCTGGTAAATAGACGAACTTCCAGGGGTATCCTGGTACTTTTCCCTAATAAATAATGAATACAAAAGTATGGTATTTACCATACTTCGAGGGTGTTTACCATAGAATGCACGTATGGGTTCATACTATGCTCGAAACCACACCCTTCAACTACACGAGGAAACATGGCAACCTATATATATATATAATTGGGTCCTGATTAAATAGCACTACGACTGGATAGAGCCACATATTGTCGTCATTATGGGACTTGAAAGAAGTGTTACTCTATTAGGCGAGAAACATGGCCACAGGACCCAAAAAGAGTGTTACAAGGCATGAAACGCTCTTTGTTCCGTTAGGCTGGATGCAGAGATGTAAACATGTAAGGAGAAAGTGTGCTTATGGAGATGTTATGTTTGAGGATGAAGACCTAGACTCCCTGTCAATATGAAATAAGAGGTTATAATACCATAACTTTATGTTTCTCTTACAACTAAGCATTAGAGGAGTGAAGGGGAACAACAGAGAATGCAACATGGCTCCATCTTGATAATCTTAATAGTTGTTTGCATATGGTGATCTAAAGTCAAGAGGCCAATAACACCAATTTTATATTTTCGCATGAAAATGTGACATAGCTCCATCTTCATAATGTCAATAGTTGTTTGCATAGGGGCCAATAACACTACTTTGATGTTTTCATATGAGAGGACTTATCCTCAAAGCCCTGATTGAGTTATTGGATGAAGTCTATTAAGGTGGTGATTAGGAACAACAAAATTCTAAATCACATGTTCATAGTCTTGGTGAATGAATCCAACCGGCCTGTGAATTATACTTTAACTGCCACAATAAGTAAAACATTGTATTTTACTAACAACTCCTTATGTAAGCAAATGAGCACTCTAGGACAATGATGGATAAGCACATCATGTATATGCATTGTCAAGGGTCAAACCCATAAGTAACTAGTGTGGAGACATGTGCTTAACATTTTCATATTTTTCTTTGCCAAACAGGACAAAATTGTACAATGACTCACATAACTACCTTACCATTTACTATATGTCTACGAATTTTGCATGTTCAATTGCAGACATGAACTTCTAAAATGCATAAATGCACAAAGACACGTTGCACATATGTCTGTGTCCCTTGGTTCTCTCTCTCTCTCTCTCTCTCTCTCTCTCTCTGAAAAAGGACATTACAATGCAACACTAATTTATGATAGTCGGATCAACCATTGCTCTATGTTGTATATATTACAAAACTTGGTGGTCTGACTAATGCTCGAACACCTCCTTTAATAGATTAAAGTTGGCTTAAAAAGTAGAAATTGGACAAGGAGTTTCGTTCTTATGCATAAGGCAACGATGTACTTGATGTATGATTTTATTGTATACTAGAAAGAATGACTTCCTCCCATCCTTTGGTATCAATGCACCTTTGGCTTATTAATTTCTAATATCACAGAGGGCAGGGCAGGTACAATTGTGTGTAGATGTTACATTATGATTTACAAATAACAAACATCAACATTGTTTGAAAACACTTTGTTGGAATCATTTGGACGGTTCCACACTTGTTTTCTTTGGAATCATAGATACATGGCATTCGAGAGAATTTTTGTTGTCAAAATGAGGAAATTCATTCCAACAACCTTGCAAGCATTGTCATTGGTGTTTTCTTTTGTATATTAGAAATGTTGAATATTTTGGCATAATGTTAAAATGTTGTTGCGAATGTCACCCATGTGATCATGTTGTGAGATTCTTGTCTTAAGAAAATCGTATGAAGACACCCATAAAGGGGTATCTTTTTCTTTTTTGGTACGATATTTTGTTTTCATTGTTCATATTTTTCAATCCTACCATTTTCTCTTCCTTGAAAAAGGTATGTAACTTAGAACTCATAAATGTTCCTTTTATTTGGAAAGATATTATGGTGACCACTAGACACCCTACATATGGCACCCCTATTCTCCTCCTTTTGGCATGACTCCTTGCACTTTTGCTTGACCGATGATAGCATATTCTCTTCAATTGTACACACTTTTTATAAATAATCATTTAATCTCGATCACAAATCCTAACCATTTTCAATGGGTTTCTCCTTTCAAGGTATTGCAAGGTGAGGACTAGAAAAAAGATGATGGGATGCAAAATGAAACTCGAGTGCGCAATGTGATCATGTAATATACAGAACAATATGTTTGCATGACAAGGATATGAGCTAACTCAAGAGTATCAATGTGGATAACATTCAACTTTTGAGTTGTAGCACATGTTCCTTATGGAACAAGAATGTGAGAATAACATTACAATCTTATAAGGAACTAGGTTGCAAGTAAGAAATTACCATTGTGGCCCGTCCATGTTGATCTCGTACGTACTTGTCTATGTGAACCACCATCAAGAATTTGTGCATATTTTTCCCGTTTGAGAAAGAACCAAAATTTTCATGTCTTCCTTCCTCTATCCAAAAAAGCTCATCATGAGCATCGAGGCAATATATGCAACTCCTACATGTGGAAGCTCATGATGTAAAAATGGATTGGGATTCTACCAAGAAACAAATGTGAGCTTCCACATGTCTTGTAAACATTGCCATGATGTTATAATTAAGGTGAAGGCAATGTTTACAAGACATGGCTTATAATACATCACTTTTTAGAGGTGAGGCCCCAATGACTAAGATTTATTTACACAAACATATGCATGTATTGCCAATACAAGGATGGTGAGTGTAAACTAAAAAAGGGTGACAATGTATTCTACTCATTATAGTTGGCTACTAGTCCCTATACCATGAGTGGGTACTTTATGATTCTTTGCATTACACATTTATGTAGTTATAATATAACTATCATTCACCCTCCAATGACATACAATGCATAGTGTTGAAACACAACTTTAAAGCAAGATCCCTCTTTGTGCACTAAAGTCTCCAACCTCTCTCCCTCTAAGCAATCGTTGTGTTAACACCTTTTGAATGTATGTTGTGAATCGTTATTATCCCAAACCTATTGGACAAGAATGGGTAACAAATATGACGTTGGAGTTAATTTGATGTGCCCTCTCCTTAACTAGACATCAAACTCACAATATATCCCCAAATTATTATATCGTTGAAAGAGGGCATGTCCATATACTACAATTGTACCAACCAAATGATACCAATTTGTTTAAGTTGATAAAAACCATACTCTATTTAATACATATTCTCACCATGAAGTTATTCCAAACAAGAGGCGAATCGGAATTCATCAAATTCAAGATCCCCACATTACAAACTAATTATTTTGGATACGTAAGGGACCATCATCTACAAGAACCATTGACATCCACAACACTAGAACGAATCATAGAGCAAGCAACGTGCATTTGTCTGGTTCGATGTTAGACAAATGAAGATATGTCTAAAGTTCTCCGAAAAGAGATACAAGCATTTAGGTAAGCCAATGCTCATTACTACAAAGTCTGAATATGATCAAATAATAAACAAGAAAAAGATTCTCCAACCACTCTTTTAACATATGATGATGAAGAACATCATCCAATTCAAATAATGTTTTAAGAAATGTAACCAAGACAATGGTTTTGTTTGCTCAACAGAGTTCTAATATATGATGCTAGACAAATGAAGATATGTCTAAAGTTCTCATAAAAGAGATACAAGCATTTCGGTTAGCCAATGTTCATTACTATATAAAATGGCCATTTTCCAAACCAAGACTTAGGAATATGATCAAATAATAAAGAAGGAAAATATTCTCCAACCACTCTACTCTTTTAGCAAATGATGATGAAGAACATCCAGGTCAAATCATGTTTTGAGAAATGTAACCAAGACCATGGGGTTTGTTTGCTCATAGAATTCTAAGCAACAACTTGTCAAACGGTCTTTTTTTTTTTTCCAAAAAAACACTACTTCCCATTAGTTAGCAAAAGAATTACATCGAAGAACAGCCATAATCAAAACAACATAATCCTCACCTAACTATTTACAACAAGAGTAACCCACTGCCTCTTTTCACATAGTGACCACCATGGTGACCACATATTCACAACGAAAGCCAATGGCGGAAACAACCATCTTGGTGCTTGGTAATTCCATTTAGGACCAGACGCTGAATTAACCATCATAGGAGAGCGACCCCATTTCAGCAAAAACTTTGAGCGAGCCCTGTCTGCTGCATCCGAGTTCCCTTCAATTGAGTTGTACTGTCCGCGCAGCCAAGATACCAGCTCGAACCAAATGTTTAGCAACACCTCACCGCTTGGGAGTTTTCGTTGCTGAAAAACCAGCATACATCGTCTGGTCCAAATGTGCCAGACCGAGAAGCATGCCACCAACATCCATATCTCCTCAAAAAAACCAGAGTTTGTACCAGGTTCTACTCCCACACTTTTGAATACACTGCCGCCCTGCAATATAAAACCATGACCATGTGGATTTAATTGTTCCGCCCAACCTTCCTTAGTTAGTTTCAAACCCTGTAAGGACCCCCACACAACTCTCCCATTCACCCCGCATGCTGCCACTATCCTGAGACTTCGACCCCAAATGCTGATTGCCTCTGCACAATTCCAAAAACAGTGAGGTATCAATTCCAAAGAGTGACCACATAACAGGCAACCAACCTCCCCACCACGAGACCTCATCCACTCCCCTACCGGTAACGCCTTATGACTAAGAAGCCAAAACCACACCTTGATTTTTTCTGGCATATCAGATGCCCATAGTCTCCGCCAAAACGACTTCAACAAGTCATCTGATATGCCTTTATCCCTCCAACTATTGCGAGTTTGAGCAGCACCCACTGATTTGGAGCCAATGATTTGCCTTCCGAGCTTAGTACTATAATAAAAAAACCCCACCAGTTTGTTCGTTCCTGGTTTTTGCCACCATACCTCTAGTGGATCCCACTCCAAATCATGTAGAGGCTTGTTGTCCAATAGCCATAGTTTACAATCATTATCTAGCTTCCCTGGGTCTGGGTTTAATTGCCACTTCTTACCTTCCAACACTGCCACCCGCACTACCAACCACTGACCATTGTCGGACAAAGCACTTAGGTTTCCCCACAAACGATATTCATTAGATGGACACTTGCCACGGATAATTTGTCCATCACTCTCACCTACAAACCACCCAGACCAGACCCCCTCTTCCTTATCCAACCTATCTAGACCATCAACAGCCTTATTTATCAGTTGGGTCACCTTCTCAAGCCTACAAGAAATGCTACCAAACTGACCCTCCCTCCTCTTCATTTTGAAAACATCCCACTCTCTTACTGAACTAACATTGTACCCTAACATGCGGCCCCATGGCAAGTATTTTTTCTGTCCAAGCATCATGCCGTCTGTTACCGGCCGGCAAGGAGTCCAAAATACGGAGTGAAGGAATTAATTAGATATGGTTGTAAATGAGCATAGTGTGGACGGACGGACTGGAAACGGTATGCCGTTCCAGATCCGGACGGATCCCGAATAGGTGCGAGAAGCACCGTTTTGTACTACGGGCCGGAAACCTATTTAAAGGCCCGGACCCCATTGTAATGAGAAGCGGATAATTAATAGAGATTCTGATGTTTATACTTCTGTCTTGATTTCCGTTCTGTAATCACTGTTATATCTTACGCGTGTAATTAACCAAAGCAATCTAATCGTGTAACCTACGTAAGTCGGTGTAATCGTTGAATCTTAATCCTATGCCGTAATCACCCTTTGGTGAAGTGTCTCCGTGACACCTTGTGTTAGGCCTTGTCCGGCTAAGAGAATAACACAGTTTTGGCGACCACGATTCCTGCTTTCTCGCAGCGAACGACGGTAATGGATGACTAGACCAACGCACGACTTGGTTACAGACCGAGCTCGACGCATCGCCGAACGGCAAAGACGGCGTGAGACTTTCCAGCAAGCAGCGCAGGAAATTCGCTCGGATCGTTCGTTCTCCAACGAGATCCGGAGAGTCGCGGAGGAATCTCTCCGGTTACGGCAAACTCGCGACCAGGACGACGGAAGCAGTCTAAGTAGTCTCCGGGAAACCGAACGACTCCTGGAGGCGCTGGCAAGCGGAGAAAACGAGGCAGAAGCCTTTTCAGCCTACGAATCGGATTCCGAAGGGGGATACAGCGTGCACACGAACTACCGGAGCAGCAACGATACCCCCGGCGGCCCGGAAGACGACGGGTCAGATACCGTGCCGACTCCAGAACCGGAACCGCTCAACCAGGGCTATCCGGAACCGCAAACGGAAGCCGTCAACCCACCAACACCGGAAGTGGAAGAAGCAAAGCCACCAACACCGACGAACGGACCGGCAAAGGTACCGGAAGAAGAGCCGAAAAAAGGACCGGCAAAAGAACTGGAAGTGGAACCGGAGAAAGAACCGGAAAAATATCAACAAACGCCACTAAACCGCGGCTTAATACTGGACGACGACATGCCGTTCCAATACTCAAAGTACCGCGATGATCCGGATGCGGAAGCGCATGTGGATGACTTCGAGCAGACATGGGAAGCAAATCACACGTCCCAGCGAATGACACCGGAGGAAGAAGAACGCTCGAAGATAGCGGAATTCGGAGTCACGTTGGAGGGACCAGCGACACGATGGCGGCGGTCGCAGGACCCGGCGACCATCACAACATTTGCAGAATTAAAAGCAAAATTCTTGCATTTTTTCCACAAGGAGGTCGACCAGACGACAATGGTGGGCCTGTTTTATACGATCCGGCAGGAGGCAGGGGAAAGCATTCCCCAATTCGTCATCCGTTTCCAACGGATGCATAGCCAGCTTGCCCGTGCACCCCCGGAGGAGGAATTACGGACGATATTTTTAAACGCACTCCGAGAACCGTTACGCACGGTGTGTACGGTGATCGACTTTCGAGGATGCACCATCGATCAGGTCATTGACCGGGTCAGAGAAATGGAAAAGACAAGCTCATGGCTTACGCTGGGAACACTGCAACGGGCGTTACCCACCGAGGAAGATCTCCGGTTCCGGCAGGCAATTCAATGCACAATCTGCTTGAACGCCGGACACTCGGCAGTAGAGTGCACCATGCGCACTCAGTGTGTGATTTGTCAATCCAAGAGTCATACAACGGACCGGTGCGAGTATAACCTGTTAAACCGACAAGCACCACCCGTCCGACGAATCGAGCCAAGAAGCAGCCAAGACGAAGAGGAAGATCGTTGGCAAAAAATGAACCGGTACCGACCGGCACAGGATGTCCGGTACGGAGACAGGCAAGAGAATGATGGCCGGTACGGGAATCGGCGTGATAACTACGACCGGTATGAGCGATCGGACCGTTATCGAGAGCCCAACAGGCGACACGAGCAATACGACAGAGACCATTCCCCTGGTTACCGAAGGCACCAGGAGGACTACGGCCGATTTTACGATCCACCACGACTGGACTACCGAAATAAACATAAGAATAATAAGAAACGTAATTTCAAGAAAGGTGGTCACCCTAGGGACCCGGAACATGGAACCCCAAGGAGCCAACCGGCACAGAACGCACCACTCGCTACGGGACCGACTCCGGCTAACAGCAATGCTGAATCCAGCAATACCCGTAAAGAGTACTGCTACTACTGCAGGCAGGAAGGCCACTACAGTAACCAGTGCCCGGTAAAGAGCTACGAGAAACGACCAGCAGTTAATATGGTGGTTCCGGAAGTGGCGGATTTACAGCAAGTAACCACACGGTCGAAAGGCATGGCCAAAGAGTGGGAAACACAAGAGGCCATACGAAAACAGGCGACGGAATGGGTGAAGGAAGCCAATGAAAAGAACGTCGCGGACGCGGAACGGCAAAAGGCAAATAGCATAGGGAGTGCCGGCGGTAGCCACCCAGAAAACGAGACATGGCAAGCACTGCAAGAATGTCAGATCACGTTGCCGTTAGGAAGACTCTTGCAGCTCGTGCCGCGATTTACGGAAGGGCTGAAAACGGGCATGACAGACGGCATAGCCCCACCGGCACCAGTCCTCTTCTCGAACCCGGAGGAGGGACCGACGGTGGTGGACACTAGTAGTCCGGTGATCACAGCTATTGTCAAAGGGCACGAACTTCCCGGCACAGTAATCGATGGAGGTTCCGGAGTGAACGTAATAAGCCTCCGTACGTGTGATGCCTTGGGAATACATGAATGGGAGCCATGCCCGTTCTGGCTACGGATGGCGGATACGAGTTCGGTACGACCGACGGGCTTAATACGGAAATTGGAAGTCACCATAGGAGGTCACACATTTCACATCTCGGCTGTAGTGCTGCAGCTACAGGCGCAAGGCGCGTACCCACTGCTGCTGGGCAGACCATGGTTGAAAACAGCACACATCAAGCAAAATTGGCGAAAAAATATGATTACCTTCCGGCGCGGAAAAGCCAAGGTCCGGGTAACGACACAACCACGGACGAGCAACGGTAAGGAATGCACACCGCTGTATGCGGAATGTGTGAACATGCTTGAAGGATTGGCGGACGACGAAGAAGCCCAGTACTTGGAGGAACATCCGAAGATCGTACCACTCTTCGAGATTGACGTAGCTGAAGCCGTAGCCGCATACTTGCCGCAGCGGGACGACACCGAAGCCGAACCAGACAAAGAGGCGATTCGGGAATTACGGCAAGCACAGGAAGCGTTGGAACGGGAAATGGCCGTTTCCCAACGGGTAAAAGCATCCCAGCTTGACGAAGTGAACCTAGGAAGCAAAGACGAATCAAAGCCGGTACACATCGCCAAAGAAATGAAGCCGGAAGATAAAGCGGCGATGATCAAACTTCTCACGGAGTTTCGCGACGTATTCGCCTGGTCATACGAAGACATGCGAGGGCTGGACCCTCAATTATATCAGCATCAGATCCACTTAGGCAAGGACGCGAAACCAGTGGCGCAACGACGATACCGAATGAACCCCAACTACGCCGCCAAAGTAAAAGAGGAAATCGACAAACTCCTAAGAGTGGGCTTCATCCGGCCGGTAAAGAAAGCGACGTGGCTGAGCCCCATCGTCGTCGTCCCCAAGAAGAACGGTAAAATCCGTGTGTGTGTTGATTACAGGAAACTAAATGCCGCCACAATTACGGATGCATTCCCTCTTCCGTTCACGGACGGAGTACTGGATGCCGTCGCCGGTCATGAAGTTTATAGCTTTTTAGACGGGTTCAGCGGGTACAATCAAATCCGGATGCACCCGGACGACCAGGAAAAGACAGCGTTCGTCACCGAATGGGGGGTGTTTGTGGCCGAAGTCATGATGTTCGGCCTAAAAACGGCACCAGCAACGTTCCAGCGAATCATCATGGAGATCTTCGGCGAATACATTCCTGCCTTCATGCAAGTTTTCCTGGATGATTTTGCAGTCTATAGCCGGGGAAAAGACCATTTGCAACACCTACGGTTATGCCTTGAAAAGTGCAGGTTATACCGGCTAAGCTTAAACCCAGCAAAATGCATCTTTGGGGTGTCAAGTGGAATATTGCTGGGACACATCGTAAGTAAGGAGGGCATTGCGGTCGACCCGGACAAAGTAAACGCCATCCTAGGGGCACCGGCGCCGAAAACGGCCAAAGCACTAAGCCGATTCTTAGGACAAATCCGGTGGCACAGCCGGATGCTCCGTCACTTGGCGGACTTGGCGACACCATTACACACCGCGGTACATCGGACACCGTTCCAATGGACGGAGACGGAGGATAAGGCATACAATGCCCTGAAGGTACTTTTGTCGCAAGCACCTGTCGTGCAGCCTCCGGATTGGAGCAAGGAATTTCACGTGTTCGTGGACGCGTCCGACATCGCGATTGGCAGCGCCTTAATGCAGCTTACGGAGCCCAAATGGTACCGGCCGGTATATTACGCCAGCCGGAAGCTGTCCCAAGCGGAGAAGAACTATTCAACGACGGAACGGGAGGCCCTCGGCATGATCTACAGTGTCACAAAGTTTCGGCACTACCTATTGGGAAGGAAGTTCTCCTTTCATGTGGATCACTCGGCGCTTCTGTACTTAGTTTCCAAGGCGTCCCTGACCGGTAAGTTGGCCCGCTGGACCTTGCTGTTGCAGGAGTTCGAATTCGAGATTTTCCACCGGCCCGGTATCCAGCATGCCGTAGCAGACTACCTGAGCCGGTTAGAGTCCGGAGAACCAGGCGACGGAGTAGCGGATGAATTCCCGGACGCGGAGTTATTCCGTATCACCCCGGAAACGGCAGCGGACGACACGGTGGCATCAGAAGATAAATGGCTGACAAACATGCACCAGTTCCTAAGCACGGGCCTGCCACCGGAGGAAATGAACCGGGACGAGAGGAAACGACTGGCGGTGCAGAGCCGCAATTTCTGTCTGTTACGGGACACTCTCTACCACAAAGGAGCAGATGGAATATGGAGACGGGCAGTCCGTAGTGACGAGAAAGAAGTAATCTTACGGGAAGCACACTGTGGGGTTGCCGGAGGACACTATGCCGGGGAAGCGACGGCAAGAAAGGTATGGCAGAGTGGCTTATGGTGGCCCACGACGCTAAAAGATGCCGTCAAGTATGCTAAGGAATGTGACCTATGCCAACGAATGGGCCAGCCTACGGAGCAAGCACGGATGCCACACCAACCGGTACTTCCACTAGAGCCATTCCAGAAGTGGGGATTGGATTTTGTCGGACCGTTCAAGCCACCGGCAATGAGAACGGGTAATCGTTATGTCATCGTGGCAACGGATTATTGCACTAAATGGGTGGAAGCTAAGGCCCTGAGAGACAACACCGCGGCATCCACAGCAAAATTCCTGTACGAAAACATTTGGTGCCGATATGGATGTCCGATTGAATTAATCAGCGACCAAGGAGGCCACTTCCTCGGCCAGGTAGTGGAAAGCTTAACAACGTTCTATGCCGTGGTCCATAAAAGAAGCACACCGTATTACCCACAAGCGAACGGGTTAGCAGAGTCCACCAACAAAACGCTGCAGAACATTCTCCGCAAAATTGTCAATGAAAACCGGACGGACTGGGACACAAAGCTCCATAGTGCGCTATGGGCGTACAGAACGGCATACAAAACGAGTATCCGGACAACGCCGTTCCGGTTAGCATTCGGCTTAGAAGCGGTCATGCCGGTCGAGTTTCAGGTACCAAGCTTACGGATCCAACTACGGGAACGGCTGAATGAAAAGAAGTCGGAGGAAATGCGGCTAGCAGCACTATGCGAACTGGAGGAGCAACGGCTGGCCAGCATCCTACACATGGAACTGGAGCAACGACGACGGAAAGCGTTCGTTGACCGTCACCGGAAAGGTAATGAGAAAATGTTCGAAATCGGAAAGCCGGTGCTAGTATTCCAAACGAGGATGGGCAAGATGCCGGGTAAACTCCGGTTCAGATGGACAGGCCCGTATTGGCTGACACGGGAATACAACGGGTCCTATCAGATAGGGACACTTGCCGGGGAAGTACTAGGCAAGTGGGTGAATGGATTTCGACTAAAGCCCTATCAAGGACCGATGCCAAAGAACCCGTTTATGCAGCTTACCGGCACTACACCAGGAACCTGTCCGAGATCGGTACGGATCGATCCGGAAGAAAAAGACGACGGGGAACCCGTAGTAGAGATGAAGGAAGACACGGCAACCCGTAAGGAAAACGGTCAGGGTCCGAAGGGACCTACGGATGTGTAAAGTCACACACCGTCATTAAAAAAAAATAAAATAATAAAATAAAATAAAATAAAATAAAAAAAAAATCATTAAAAATCGAGGTATGAACGGGTGTGAAAGCGAGGCGCGAAAAGGTACGTAGTGGGCATTTAAGAGACGCCACGCTACTTAATACTAAATTAGTACACGACGTGTGCATGCTCGAAAAAGGCGCCAAAACGCACAAAGAAGAAGCAGAACGCATGGAGACCTTTTCATTTCGCGAGCCAAGAAGCACAGAAGCACCAAGACAGTGGAAGCTGAGCAAACGCGAACCTGCACGCAGAGAACCCCCGCGCTCAGAACGCTCTCTCTCTCGCTCTCACTCTCATCACCACTCTACCTCGCCATCTTCCCTCGACCTTGAGGCAGACATGGAACCACAAACGCTGTCGGAGGCGGCCAGGAAATGGTTCAGGCAAAACGGACTGGAGGGGTTCTTGGCCATCATGGAGGCACCGCCGCACAGAGAAGCCGACCGGGTCATCAAGGAGCTCGCCACAGAGGTCATCACCGAGGAAGCGATCCGCGCGCTAACAGGACTTCCGGAGGGAGGAATCTTTCAGATCGATAACCCAACCTCGGAGCAACTCACCCGATATTTCGGTGAGTACTCTGTTGCCGGCAAAGGCTATCGGACGCAGGGCGGCGAAGATCCGCTATTCAGGGAGATAGCTCGAGTGCTCCATGAGTACGGTCACGTGTACCCCCGACCCCCTGTCATGCCAAAAAATCGGGCAGGGATGATCATAGCCACCTATGAAGGGGTCAAGGTGGACTGGCCGGTGTTGATTGCAGACGGGTTGTGCATGGCAATCGACATGGTACGAGGGAAGGACGGCAAGGAGGGCCGGAAGCTGTGGCACGCCGTAGCTCAATGGATAACATTGCTCGTGCCGCCGGTCGAGACCGTCCAGCCAAAGAAGCGGCCAAGAGTATCGGAAGGAAGCACCTCGAAGCCGGCGTCCAAACGACAGCAGCTGCTGGCGTCGAAGGCGACGAAAGGGAAGAAACGGGCCCCAGAACCGGAGGAGGTGTCACCGGTCCGACCCGTCAAGATAACCTTACGGAGACCAGGACAGAAGGAACCGGAACCCTTGACGGCACAGAAACATGCCGTGACACAGGAAGAGGAAACGGAGGAGCCAGAAGAGCACCTCCAACGACGGTCAAGAAGTAGGACCGCCGAGACAGGAGGGGAGCGGTCGTACCCGCGAGAGGCAGAAACGCCCCCAACTCAACCTGAGCAAACCACAAGGGAAGAACCGGAACCGGTGCGTAGAGAACCGGTCTTGTCGACTTCTATAGAAGAAGTCAGTCCAACGGCTCCGGAGACGGCGAGAACCGGAACTCAACAGCCGGCGAGCCCAGCCAGAGCACACGGCGGCCAAGGAGTAGAACCAGAACGGCACATGCAGGCACTCAGGCCAGACAATTCCACAGGGAATGAGCCGACCCGACCAGTACAGCAACAAGGCACCAGTAGCATGTGGCTACGGTGGGTAGGCGAGCAAATCGCCGGAGTGGTCGAGTATATAGAGGTGGAAGAGAGAGCGCACCAGGAACGGTTGCTCGTCACAACCGTAGATCTAGAGACGGCCCGGTCCAGAATCCGGAGCCTTGAACAAGACTTGGACAGGGTCACAAGGGAAATGGCGCAAGTGGCTTTGACAACACAAGTCCAAGCACCGGTGACTCCGGGCAATGTACAGAATACAACGGCAGATCAACCTGTACATAGCAATCAGACCCCGGCAACGGAAACCGTTCCGGAGAGAAATGCGGCACAAGCCCAAGAGCTTGCAGATTTAAAGGATGAGCTTGCTGCCCAAGAAGCGCTGAGGAGCCGCGAAAGAGAATTGAAGACGGCAGCGGAGGCGGAACTCAAAAAGACTGCGGAGAATCTACGCCGGGCCGAGGAGAGCTTACGGAAAGGCCACCAAGTGTACGACCGGCTCAAGGAGGAAAAGGAGAAAATGCTGCAAGAGAAGGACAAGCTCCGGAGGATCGCCGAAACAGAAGTAGAGCGCCTGAAAGAGGAACTCCGGCAGGTAAAGGACCGGGAGGACCGGAACCAGCGCCAGATCAACGGCAAGCTCAAACAAAAAACGGAGGAATTTGAGCAATTGCACCGGGAGTATAAACGGTTGCAAACGGAGCACAAGGAACGGACGGATGAGCTCCGGCAAGCAGTTGATCGGACCGCAACCGCATTCGCCAAGGAACAAGCGGAAAACAGAAGACGGTTGGAAGAGGCGGAGAAGGTTCGGACAGAGCTCCTCAGGCAACAGCAGGCGGAAAAAGAAAGAGCGGCGGAGGTACTGCAGAGGCTGCAAACGACATATCAAGGGCAGCTGACGCGCTACAGAGAGCAGGCGGAGGATACGGCAAACCTCATCAAGCAGTTGAAGGAGGAGCGACAAGTGGTGGAAAGCAGAGCTCAAATGGGAGCAAGTCGCATCCAAGATATAATGCGGGCCTGGTTGAACCAGACCAAGAGCTTGATTGACAACGGTTCCGTCAAATGGTGGACCAAGTGGGCCACGAACGCGGCGGAACTCCAATTGCTCCGGGCTGACGTAGAGAACCGGCGGAAGGAGGGAGATGATTGCTATATGCTAACTTCCGAAGACTTCACCGGCATAAGAGATGAGCTTGCCGAAGACTTTCAAGCCTTGGCAGAAGACCAATTAGAGCAAGTCCGGCAACTTGTAGCTCAGCTGGACGACGACAGGCTAGAGGCACAGATCCAGTTTGAAAGCTACGAGAGGTCCCGGATCCGGGGAGAGAAAGAACGAGAACCAGTTACGGTCAACCTCAGTGATGAGGAACCGTTACTGGAAGGAGACCGGACCGGAAGCAGTCAGACGGAGATGCCGGAGCCAGAGAGACAAACGGAGCAGCCGGAGTCAGCGAAGCAAACGGAGCAGCAGCAGCAAGCAGAGCAGCCGGAGCAGCCTCAGTCCCAACCTCAACCACAGCAGCAGCAAGCACAGCCGCAACAACCACAACCGGAAGAACAAGTGGAAATTCGTGAACCAAGTATTTTGGACAATTTGGGTGAACAATGAAGGGGCCGAGAAGGGTTCGACGTACAAGGTACTGTCCCACGGGCGTGCCATGTGTTACCGGCCGGCAAGGAGTCCAAAATACGGAGTGAAGGAATTAATTAGATATGGTTGTAAATGAGCATAGTGTGGACGGACGGACTGGAAACGGTATGCCGTTCCAGATCCGGACGGATCCCGAATAGGTGCGAGAAGCACCGTTTTGTACTACGGGCCGGAAACCTATTTAAAGGCCCGGACCCCATTGTAATGAGAAGCGGATAATTAATAGAGATTCTGATGTTTATACTTCTGTCTTGATTTCCGTTCTGTAATCACTGTTATATCTTACGCGTGTAATTAACCAAAGCAATCTAATCGTGTAACCTACGTAAGTCGGTGTAATCGTTGAATCTTAATCCTATGCCGTAATCACCCTTTGGTGAAGTGTCTCCGTGACACCTTGTGTTAGGCCTTGTCCGGCTAAGAGAATAACACCGTCCTCGTTTCTAATCCTAGGGTTCCAAAATAACGGTTGTCGGAGTTGTTCCTCCAATGTTTTCGGTTGCAATAAGACCAACCCATCTCTTACACTTGACCAAGCCATCATTATGGCACGGGCCACCCTGTCCTCCATGCTATTTGGTTGTTTCAGCTTTAAATCTGGACTGAACAACCACCACAACTTTGCCTTCCAAGGGCCGCCATTCCTTGGACACCAAAGGTCAGCTCTATCCCTAAGAAGCAACTTCCACAGTTTAGGACCAGGTTGTAAACTTCGCACAAGTAGCTTACCTAGTAAAGCTTTACTTTGGTGAACTGGATCCACCAACCCAAGTCCACCTTGGTTTTTCGCCTTGATCAAACAACTCCACGCCACTTTAGCTAATGCCCTCTCATGGTCTCTACCCGACCATAGGAACCCTCTCACCATTGCCTTAATATTTTTGATGCAAGTTTTGTCTAACACCCAACATGCCACCGAGTGCCACATGGTGGCTAACAAAATGTGGTTTACCACGACCACCCTACCTGCAAGAGAGAGCTTTACTGATGCCCACACCCGAAGCTTTTTTCTGATTTTGTCTTTCACTTGCTCAAGTTGCTGATTTTTGGGTGTCTCAACGCCCACCAAAAAACCCAAATATTTAACAGCCATTCCATTGGGGACCCATTGAAAATCAGCATTAGGGCACCAAAGAGGCCATGGGTTTGAACTTACCCAAAATCCCTTGCTTTTGTTCCAATTGATTTTCCCTCCTGATGCTCTACAAAACAACTCAATTCGACTTTTAGCAAGCTGTAAATTATCATCATTGCCTTGTAGATAGAGCATAGTGTCATCTGCGTATGATGAGTCCAACAACTCCTTGCCCGCTTGTGGGACAACTAACCCCCTTATTCCTGCATCTGGTTTGTTTAAAAAGAAAGAGAATGCCACTGCAATAAATAAATAAAGGTAGGGGGTCAACGGGCACCCTTGCCTGACAGACTTGCATAGTGGAATTCGTGGGCCCTGATGCCCTGACACCATCACCCTACTCAAACTTCCTTCGTAAAGGGCTAACGCAGCCGATCTCCATTTGGAGGGTAGTCCCAACCTCTCCATCACTTTATCTAAGAAAGGCCATTGTACTCTATCATACGCCTTCTCGAAGTCAAGCATGAGACATGCAATATGTTGATTGGTTTTCTTTGCCAAGGCAATCGCCTCCCAAAAGGTCAACACATTATCAATTATGCATCTGTTTACCATGAATCCTGTTTGTCCAACATTAATTAGTGCATTCAAGTGGGGTTTGACCCGCTTGGCCAGTATATTGGCAAAAATCTTATAAATTGTGTTGAGCAATGTAATCGGTCTCCATTGCCTTGCATCAGCTATTAGGCCTTGTACCTTTGGAATTAGAAATATCAGCCCCTCTTTAAAATGCTCAGGTAAACGGCCAAGAGCCCATGCCTCATTAAGACCATCAACCAAGTCAACCTTAATCACTTCCCAAAAGTTTTCAAAAAAATCTCTTGATAATCCGTCGATGCCTGGACAAGACGTTCTACTTATACCCGCCAAAGCATCTGACACCTCCTCTTCCAAGATTGGCCTTGACAAATGAACTTGTGCAACCTCTGAAATTCTTTGTTGCATACCCTCCAATACAAATTCTGTTAGATTAGGCTGTGTTGGGATTACGGTCCCTTCAGATGGGATGGTCGGATGTCGGAGATGAATGACGACAAGCCCGGTTGCGGTTTCGGAACCGGATGATGAAGACCCCGACTTTGGAGCCGGACGACGAATGTACCCGGAGAGAGATCCGGATGCGGGGACATATCTGTGAATATGTTTGCCAAGGGCCCTTGAGGCTATAGTTGTAAATAGCCCTAAAGTCATATGTGTATAAATATGACTTAGGGCAAACAGTTTTTATGTTGCTACTCATTTTTCTGTTTTTCCACTCAAGAGGAGTGAAGTGAGAGCAGCCGTGAGAGAGATAGAGCGTGAGAGAGGAAGAGGTCGACGCCTCTGTGTATTTCCGCCGCCTGTGGCGAGGACAGCGAGCTCAAGGTCGTCGCCTTGCAGCTCGCCATTGTATACTTCTCTGTGCATAGTTTTGGTTCGGAGTCTTGTACTCCCGTGGTTTTTCCCGTACAGGGTTTTCCACGTTAAATCGTGTGTCCACTGCATTTCCCATTTTCTGCAACAACGATTCGTGTGTTTTCCTTGGTTGTGGCCGAGAGGTGAAGTTTGGAAAGTGTCGTTATTACCATCAATTTGGTATCAGAGCGGGCTGCTGCAGAAAATGGAAGGCGGCGGCAGCGGGCAGCCGGGGATGATGGTGCTGAATGCGCAGAATTACGCCGACTGGAAGATCAAGATGGAGGATCTTCTGATTGTTCGGGACCTGTACGAACCGATTGACAGGTCGGAAATACCGAAGGGGGTACTTGAGTCGGAATGGAGGCTTCTGAACCGGAAAGCCGTTGCAACCATTCGGCAATACGTCGATGTGAGCGTTCTACAACATGTGGCGAACGACATCAACGCATATGAGATGTGGCGGAAGCTGTCGGGCCTCTACGAGAGGAAGAATGCGTTGAACCGGACCTCCCTAATGAGGAAGATAGTGAACCTCAAGTACCGGGACGGCGAGAGTATGGTGGAACACGTAAGCACGTTCATGGGATTCGTGAACCAGCTTGCGGCGATCAAGTTCCCGCTGGAGGATGCAATGCAAACCATCATTCTGATGTGTACGTTGCCGGAAAGCTGGGAGAACTTGGTGGTGACTCTCAGCACCTCCTGCACGGAAGATAACTTGTCCCTACAAACGGTAAAGACAAGTATTTTGAACGAAGAAGCGCGTCGGAGAGATAAAGAACCGGCCTCCGACTCGAAGGCGCTGCTTACCGAATCGGAACGAGGAAGACAATGGAACCGGAGTCCGCAAAGACGGGAGAAGTCGGGGACCCGGTCGTAGTCAAGAGGAAGACCCACATGCTTCCACTGTGGGAAGCCGGGGCACTTCCGGAAGAATTGTCGGCATTACCGAAAGGACAACGGAGCCGACAACACCGATTCGAAGAAGTCACCGGAGAGAAACGGTGCATATCGGGGAGCCACGGACCGGAGAGGTCCGGATCGGCGAGGGCAGGACCGGAAAGGAACGACGGCACTCGCGGCAAGTGAGGAAGAAATCATGCTCATCACCGAAGAAGGTGAACTAAACATTGCCGGCGATGAGACGACCTGGGTGGTCGATTCCGGAGCATCGTTCCACCTGACCCCGGAGAGAAGATACTTCTCATCCTACACAGCCGGTGAGCATGGCTGTGTTCGGATGGGAAATGAAGGTATGTGCCGGATTGCCGGCATAGGAGACGTGTGGTTGACAACCTCGACCGGATGCAAAATGCTGCTGAAGGATGTCCGACACGTTCCGGAGGTTCGATTGAACCTGATTTCGGCCGGGAGGCTAGACGATGAAGGCTACACAGGTAGCATCCGGAACGGCGTAATGAAGTTCAGCAAGGGGAGCCTGATAGTGGCTCGGGCCCGGAAAGTCAACACACTGTACCTTATGAATGCCTGGTTGTGTCCGGAAGAGTTGAACGTGGCAGCCGACACTTCCGGTGAGCTGTGGCACAAGAGACTGTGCCACATGAGTGAGAAGGGGATGAAGAGGCTTGCAGAAGACAACCTTATTCCAGTGAAGCATGTGCACCTGGAGAAGTGCACCGATTGCCTGGCCGGTAAGCAGAACCGAACCTCCTTCCACTCAAGGCCACCGACGAGACGTAGCGCACCATTGGAGTTGGTGCACACTTATGTGTGTCAGGTAGAAACGAAGTCACATGGCGGAGCCCAGTACTTCGTAACATTCATAGATGATCATAGCCGAAAACTGTGGACGGCACCGCTGAAGACAAAGGACCAAGTGTTGTGCGTTTTCAAAGAACTCCACGCGAGAGTGGAAAGGGAATCCGGCAAGAAGCTGAAAGCGATACGAGCGGATAACGGAGGGGAATACCGGGGGCAGTTCGCGGAGTACTGTCGCACGAAGGGAATCCGGCTCGAGTTTACTGTGCCGAAGACGCCGGAACTGAACGGGCTGGCCGAGAGGATGAACCGGACCATAATGGAGAGGGTCCGGAGTATGCTGGCGCATGCGGAATTACCCAAGGGGTTTTGGGCTGAGGCGATGTCGACGGCGACATACGTGATAAACAGATCACCCTCAGTACCTTTGGACGGAGACACGCCGCAGAGAGTGTGGACCGGTAGGGAAGTATCCTACCGGCATCTGAAGGTGTTCGGGTGTCTCACATATGTGCATGTGGCTAAGGACCGGAGAGGAAAGCTAGATCCAAAGACCCGGCCATGCATATTCCTCGGTTACGGCGATGACGAGTTCGGCTACCGAGTATGGGACCCGGTCGACAAGAAGATATTCCGGAGTCGTGATATCATCTTCATGGAGAACAAGACACTCGCCGACTGGGAGTCGGAGAAGAAGATGAAGAGCTCCAAGTCGACCGGTGAGGATAAACTCTACGAGGAGCAGTCCCGACCGGCAAGGGACCGGTTAACACTCGAAGATCCGACCGAAGACGGTGAAGAAACAGAATCGGCCGAAGAAGATGAAAATGATACCAGAACCGGCCCCGATCCCGAAATGGATTCGGATGAAGAAGAATCGGAAGAACCGGCTACCGAAGCTCCGGAACGGAGATATCCTCTAAGAGAGATAAGGGCCCCCCGGAGATTTCCGGAACCAGAGCACGTGCTGCTAACCGACGAAGGGGAGCCGGAGAGCTTTGAAGAAGCAAAGCATGACACCCAAAGCCGCAGGTGGTTGAGTGCCATGCAGGACGAGATGGATTCCCTGCATGAGAACCACACATATGAACTTGTGGAGTTGCCGAAAGGAAAGCGGGCACTTCGAAACAAGTGGGTGTTCAAGCTGAAACCGGGAGATGCCGGAAACCCCCCGAGATACAAAGCCAGGATCGTGGTGAAGGGGTTTCAGCAGAAGAAGGGCGTCGACTTCGACGAGATATTTGCCCCGGTAGTGAAGATGACCTCCATCCGGACGGTGCTGAGCATAGCGGCAAGCATGGACCTCGAGGTAGAACAGATGGACGTGAAGACGGCATTCCTTCACGACGACCTCGAAGAAGAGATCTACATGCAGCAACCGGAAGGATTCGAGAAGAAAGGGAAGGAGCACCTGGTATGCCGGTTGAAGAAGAGCCTTTACGGACTGAAGCAGGCTCCCCGGCAATGGTACCGGAAGTTCGACTCTTTCATGACCGACGAAGGGTACCTCAAAACGCAGTCCGACCACTGCGTGTTTGTGAAGAAGTTCGAAGGAGGAGACTTTCTAATACTCCTCCTGTACGTGGACGACATGTTGATCGTCGGACGAGACCAGGTCAAGATACGGATGCTGAAGAAGGCTCTTCACCGAACCTTCTCAATGAAGGACCTGGGTCCGGCGAGGCAAATACTAGGGATGCACATCATCCGGGACCGGAAGAAGAAGCAGTTGTGGCTGTCACAGGAGAAGTACGTGACAAAGGTGCTTCACCGGTTCAACATGTCGGAAGCAAGACCGGTCGGGTCAACACTCCCGACAAACTGCAAGCTGTCCAGCAAGCAGAGCCCCAAGACAAAGGCTGAGAAGGAGGACATGATGAAAGTACCATATGCCTCTGCCGTCGGGAGCTTGATGTACGCAATGGTGTGTACCCGACCGGACATCGGATATGCAGTCGGAGTGGTGAGCCGGTACATGAGCAATCCCGGCAAAGAGCATTGGAACGCGGCCAAGTGGATACTCCGATACCTGAAGGGCACGGCAAACGTGTGCCTCCGATTCGGCTCCGGTAAGCCCGAACTCGACGGCTTCACCGATTCGGATATGTCGGCTGATGCAGATACCAGCCGGTCCACATCAGGGTATGTGATGACATATGCAGGGGGAGCTGTTTCATGGCAGTCGAGGCTGCAGAAGACGGTTGCGTTGTCAACCACGGAGGTGGAGTACATGGCGGCTGTTGAAGCCGGCAAGGAAATAATATGGATGAAGGACTTCATTAGAGAGCTCGGTATCCGGCAGGAGGAGTACCGACTCTACTGCGACAGTCAGAGTGCAATCCACCTTGCGAAGAACGCGGCCTATCACTCCCAGACGAAGCACATCCAGCGAAGATATCACTGGATCCGGGAAAGGATAGAAGACAAGGAGTTCGTGCTGACGAAGGTCCACACGGACGAGAACGGGTCGGATATGCTGACCAAGGTGCTCACACCCGACAAGCTGGAAGCATGCCGGAAGAGGATCGGATTGGAGAGACATCCCATGCCGAAGTGAAGGGGGAGTTTGTTGGGATTACGGTCCCTTCGGATGGGATGGTCGGATGTCGGAGATGAATGACGACAAGCCCGGTTGCGGTTTCGGAACCGGATGATGAAGACCCCGACTTTGGAGCCGGACGACGAATGTACCCGGAGAGAGATCCGGATGCGGGGACATATCTGTGAATATGTTTGCCAAGGGCCCTTGAGGCTATAGTTGTAAATAGCCCTAAAGTCATATGTGTATAAATATGACTTAGGGCAAACAGTTTTTATGTTGCTACTCATTTTTCTGTTTTTCCACTCAAGAGGAGTGAAGTGAGAGCAGCCATGAGAGAGATAGAGCGTGAGAGAGGAAGAGGTCGACGCCTCTGTGTATTTCCGCCGCCTGTGGCGAGGACAGCGAGCTCAAGGTCGTCGCCTTGCAGCTCGCCATTGTATACTTCTCTGTGCATAGTTTTGGTTCGGAGTCTTGTACTCCCGTGGTTTTTCCCGTACAGGGTTTTCCACGTTAAATCGTGTGTCCACTGCATTTCCCATTTTCTGCAACAACGATTCGTGTGTTTTCCTTGGTTGTGGCCGAGAGGTGAAGTTTGGAAAGTGTCGTTATTACCATCAGGCTGTTCGGGGATACTAGAACTGAATGAGAGTAACCCACGATAGTGAGTTGTGAGTGCCTCCATGATCTCTGACACATCCTCCGATGCTGATCCATCCTCCTTAATCAGCTTAGGATTACAACTACAGTTTGATCTCGGCTTTTTATACTTAAAAAATTGATGATTTACCTTATCCCCATTCTTGCTCCACCATGTCGCGGAACTCCTGAATAACATCGTGTTTCTAGACGTAATCAATCGTTGTAACGTTACTCTAGCAGCCTCAAGACCGGCTCTAGACCATTGACACGTGGGATCTTTCTGAAGCATTCTTTGGGCAGCTGCTATTGATCTTCTTAATCCCACTTCTCTTTCTTTAGACTTTGCAAATCTATTTTTAGTCTCTACGTGCAAATATAGTGAAGTTTCGATAATCTTTCTACTAAGTGACTCAAGTGCACCACAACCAGCTGGCTTAGTTGCCCATATGCACCTTATCTTACTTCCCACTTCCGCATCCTCAAAAAGCTTACTATTGATCCTCATGTTGCGGTCTCTATTTGGCCACCTCTGATTGACTAATGTAATCTGAACCGGCATATGATCAGAGTAAGCTGAACCAGCGATTATTTCAACATTATTACCATATTTTTCAAGTTCTGAGCTTATGTAAATTCTGTCTATGCGAGACATGCAAAAGCCATTTATACTACAACCTGCTCTTGAAAAGCTTAGTGAACTCCGAGGCTTTTCTAGAACATACCATGCATCTTTCACTCCTAATCGTCCCATCAACAGATCCCAAGCAACTAGCTCTGACCCTTGGACCACTGTATGAGTGCCACCCACCTTGTCCTCTGTGTGCAAAGTCATGTTAAAATCCCCTGCAAGGATCCACGCATCTGCAAATGGCAAGTCATCAGCCAATTGCCTCCAAAAAACAGCCCGCAAAGCGGACGAATTGGGGGCATACACGTTTACTATCCCAACTATACACTGATGCCATCTTACCGACACACAAATGGCTTGTCCCTCCACTATGGTGTCCTGACCCATGACCACAATATCCGGATTGTGCCTAATAGATGTACAAACACCTCCTTTTCTACCATGCTCACCCTGAGCTGGAGACCAAAATGTATGCCAATCCCCCTCAAGAGGATTGCCAATACTCAAGATTCTGTCCGCACACAAATGATGCTCTTGCAAGAGCAAAATGTCCGGGATCCCCTTAAAGCACGGGGATTTGAACTCTTGACAAAAGTTCTTCCTTTCCCTCATGCACTTGCTTCCACCAAGACCTTGTATGTTCCACGTGATTAACTTCATGAACATAATTGAGAGGTCTCC
Source organism: Azolla caroliniana (assembly GCF_043228905.1). NCBI lineage: Eukaryota > Viridiplantae > Streptophyta > Polypodiopsida > Salviniales > Salviniaceae > Azolla > Azolla caroliniana. The sequence goes on along the minus strand of NW_028230439.1, from coordinate 2,482,564 downwards.
CAAGAAGGACAAAGTCCCTCCCCATGAATCCATGCCCAACCTCCCGCATTGATCTTCTCCCATCCTAACACCACATCCTGCCTTATATCTTCTTCCAGTTCCTCCTCATGGAAGTGTAGCACCTCATAGAGGGAGTCTACCTTCTCCTCTAGGCAAAATAATAGCTGCTTTTTAATGCAGGCATCATCGAAACTCCCACATGACATTCCAGCGGTCATCCACATTGACATCCACTTATCCCCACTCAAGGTGACTAGCAGGCTGTTGAAGTATTTGTGTGCCTTGACTTCTATGGAGCTAGAGATACGTGCCATGTTACTAGCCGAAACCTCCAGGTCCAACAAATCAAATGAGAAGCCTAATTTCAGCAACTTGTTACGTTCGGCAATAATGACATAAACCCTCAGCCCTAAGGCCTCCTCATGACAAAAATCAGTTAATCTCGTGAGAGCCTGCTGGCTAAACTTACACCCCATGCCTAGAGTGCCCCTTTCTGAACTTTTGGCCCTAACAAATTTGACGGGAACTCTGACCGGTGCTTCACTACTTTCATGACGTGACACTTGTGGCTTCTGAAATTCGGAAGTGGTGGAAGAGCTTTCTTGACCTCTCCCCTTACGTAACCATTCTTTCATTGCTCTCAATCCAATACTTCCACTTTTACCAATGGAGGAGGGTGAGCTCATGACATTTTCTTGGCTAAGGTGTGTATTGTTTAGTAAAACATCGGGTGTGCACGCTACCACCTCTTCCACATTAGTTGTCTTTTGATCTTGTAGTGTGACACCCTCTTCTTGCAACACTGCAAAACGATTCCTCAAAACTACCTGAGGTGTAGCTGTGTTTCCTTCTTCTTGCAATCCATTTTTACGTCCCAAAACAAGAGACCAGACATTGGCATTAGCCTGCACATTCTCAGCCTCATTGAGAGTAGGGAGAAGCTTAAGGGGCCGATAGGTAAGCAAGAGAAGACAAGGATGTCAAACGGTCTTATAAGGAGACACCCCAAATTAGTTTTTTTATAGCATGATTTATAGTCAATCCAACATTCAAACCTATACACATATATAAGAAAACCATTGCAGGATAACAACAAAATATTCATTTTCTTTATGTATTGAACTTGTCTATGCTAATAATTACGCCCAAATGTGGAATAAACTTTAGAACTCTTTATAATATTAGTCCCCCCTTTTATTGCACAACTTATCAATCTTTTATCTTTGAACCGAAACAATATTCTCCTCTAACTTCAAATGATGTGAAAGCAATCTAGGGAGATCCATATTGTTTGCTAAGTAAACATATAGCAACCTAAGATCTCATAGTTCAAATGCCCTTGATTGATCACTATTGGATATGTCTTAGCCATTGCATACAATTTAAGTCTATGGTAATGGACACTTCCTTGTCTCTTTAATGAATCTTGTTTCGTCTAACATCCACATAAGCTAAGTTTGCATTCATAGGCAATGTCATAAATGAAAGGCTTTCCTAGACCTTTGTCCCCCATTCACCCCCACCACTATAATATCATATGCTAGAACTTTCCAACTCTTCTAGTAATAACCCAACTTTAGTCCTATTTTTGTAGGATTAAGTTCTAACGGATGAAAAACTACCACATAAGCATGTGCTTTTCTTTGGGTGTTGACATGAACGAAGCATAAATACTTGAGAATCTCATCCCTTAGTAACTCATTTTCATTTTAGTTGTGTGGTTGTTGCGAATGAATTATTGGTCTACTTATAACCAATGATAGCTCAATATTAACATAAATTTCAATCTACAGTAAACCTTCATTCTCCCAAAATCTTGTTGTTTGGCAACTCTTCTTGAACAAACAATTTATTAAATATTGTCTTATGTGTGAATTTTTATGTTTTATTAGAATTGATGAGAACCCAAAGCATCACCATGTATTGTTGCCTCAACCATTCCATTTCAATGAAGCGTTAGTAGCCCACAAATCTCACATCTTATCAACATGTTAAAAAACTAACAAGTTTTTTATTGTGTTTGTTGTGGGCTCTTGAGGGTAAGATCCAATGAGAAACAAAAATAACCAACAAGGTTTAGACCTTAACCCCAAAGAAAATATGGCTAACCATCTCCAAAACCCATATACAACGGAGAACATTTACAATTTGTACAAAGCTTTAAGTATCTTGATATTGATGTACCTACCACAAATAAATGCAACAAGACAATTGGGAATAAAATCCACCACCCCCTATCAAGTTATACTCTTGAAATTAGGTGTTCGACCTATAAAGATATTGACGCTACAAAGAGTATATAGATACATTACAAAAGTCAAGAATATGTCAAATCATAGATTACCACGTCTTGCTTGGAATGTTGGATGTAAACTACAAAAGAATCATAAGAGTAAAATTCTCTCATCTAGTTGGATAGTTGACATCAAAATATGGGATGTGGAAGATCTCCTAGAGCTTTCAAGAGATGCTACGAAATATGTAGTTATTGAGGAAAGATTAATGGACCCACTAAGGAAGAAGTGGAAAGATGATGAAAGGACAAAATTAGAATATTACAATGCAAACATCAATCTTGAATGTTAGGTTCTATATAAGGAAAGAAGGCCCATTGATCTTATTCAATTTTACCTCATTACTAACATGAGTATAACTTTCATAGAACCCTAACACTCCTTTGCAATTGATCAAAATCAGCCAAATATAAAGGCATGTAAAAAAGTATGCAAGGAAGGGTTGGTAGAGGATGAGTATCACTTGCTTTTTACATGCTCTACATATAATGCAATTTGGGAAAGCTATGATGATATATTAAGAGGGGTGATGACTTGAGTGTCACACTAAAGAAAATAGCTAGAAGGTTGACCTCATATGTCTATGCATTACTCACACATAGAGACTTGGTGATTCAAAGCATGAATATCCTTTCTTAAGAAGGAGACAAACATCAAGATACCTTTTGTCCTTAGGTCCCATGCGTCAATATTGGCCTCTCTATGGACGCTAAAAAAGATGTATATATCAACAATACTAGTAAGGTTTTGGACATTTGTCCAAAAGATAATCTCACAAATTCTTGTGACAGTAACAAGATTTAGATTATAATCCCAAGCATAATCTCACCAACTCTTGTAATACTAACAAGGTTTAGATTGTTAAGGTTGTCTGGATAATCTCACTAACCCAATGCTAATGGGCTCATTACCACTCGTAAAAATACTAACAAGCTAACAAGGTTTTAGATATTTAAGTCCCCGATAGCCTCAGAAACTCAACACAAAGCGGCCTCCACAACTCTCATAGTATTGTTGGACTAAAAGGTCCTATTCCAACCCGAGTGTTGTATGCCTAAGTGTGTACTCACCTTGGAGTTAGGGCAAAGCCCACTCATGTATGACTGGGAGGTACTTACTACTTGTACAGATGATGCAATATAATATAATGTCTCTCTTTGCTAAGTAATTGTGTAATTACATCTCTCTCTGCGTACATTCTTTTACTACGCATATCTTGTAACACAACTGAGATCACACATCCTACGTCTTGCTTGTTCCTCAACAAGATCCACACTTGCTTCCGCGTAGTCGAGCACCAGTTGACCAACATACTACATACACTAGTCGAGTAGACACAAACAACGTCAATAAGTACTAGGATGGTAACAAAGGTGTCTGTTGGACCTATAAGGATGGGATAATGTCGCGACAGATTGACACTGACGGCCTGGCCTCACTTAACTGTTGGAGTAGAGACAAAAAGGCAGAGATCCCCAAGCCGCAGATGCTCTCTCTCGATCCCGATCCCATGAGCCAACTCATTGGCGCCACGATAACTAGAAGAAGAAGATGATGATGAAGGTTTAATGTGTGACCCATGGAGAGTCTCGAGAAACAAAAGAAGAAGAAGAAGAAGAAGAAGAAGAAGAAGGTTTAATGGATGACCCATGGAGAGTCTCAGAGAAACAAACGCCCTTTTAGAGTCCTCCTCCTCCTCCGGAGGAGCCGACCCTCTGCATCCATGAGCCTGCTACCTGCCTCCGCCCATCTCCAGATCAAAACCTTCTATGCATCGCGTGATAATCTCTCCTTCCACGACGCCTGCACCATCAGATACAATGTCTTTGTTGCAGAGCAGGGCTTCCCCCTCGAGACCGAGTTTGATACGTAAGTCTCTGCATTTATGTAAAAGAACAAACACTGCCCTGCTCTGTTACCTACCTATGTATTCTGCTAGATCTTATCTATGTCCAAGCTTTATAGGTATGTCTATGTTCCAAACAAAATCCTAACTTGTTTTTTCTTTTTCATTTATATATGCATGTTTTCAATTATGGAACCCTAAACGTTGATCTACATATGTACATATCTGTAAATCAGGAACAACAATTTTCTATGTATGTAATAAGAGAATTCTAATCTTTAATCTATGTATCTAAAAAACCTAATATTTGTTCTACGTGTGTGAAAACCCTTAACCTTTGGTATCTGTATGTAACTAAACCCGAATTTTATCTGATCTAAACCTGTAAAGAAAGCCCAATTTTTTATTCATCTATATTTATTAAGCAAGACCTTACATGTTGATTTTGAATGACCCTTGTTTTCCTACTCAAAGTTATATTTGAGAAATAACATGTGAAGACTCCAAAACTTACATTCTTATTAATCAAAACCTTACATGTTGATTTTGAATGACCCTTGTTTTCCTACTCAAAGCTATATTTGAGAAATAACATGTGAAGACTCCAATGCTTACATTCTTATTAAGCAAAACCTTACATGTTGATTTTGAATGACCCTTGTTTTCCTACTCAAAGCTTGTATATCTCCTATGAATGGTTCCCTTCTTCATGAAATTATCTAGATGGATTATGTGAAACTTTTTGCGTTTTATGTCCTCCTCGGAATCCTTACTTTGCAGAGAAGTGTTTAGAAACTCCTTATCTATTGAAATTTCATACTCTTTATATTCAATTGTTTTGTAAAATCTATGTATACCCCTCTAAGGAGTACCCTTCTGAATACAAATAATGTTTTGAAATAAATTGGTTTCAGAAACCCCTTGGATTGAACTTACATCCTATTGTTACATTCCATCTGCCTATTTTTTTTAAATAGCATGCACACTTTTGCTATATATATATGCTCTTTATTAAATGGTATCCTTGTGTATCTAAACAATGTGCAGAAAAGGCTCAAAGAACCACTTCTCTTGAACTTAAGTTCATGGTTATTTATATATCTATGAGCATGACTCTAAGAGTTGTAGATGACTGATTTTTGTTGAATTGGTGAATAGTTTGGTATTGTTGTCTTTGTTCACACAAGGTCTTTAAAAATGCGTTGGACAGGATAGATGAAACATGTTTGCATTTATTAGCTTACTACATATCTCCAGCATGGGGTAGTGGTCGATCAGTGCCCGTTGGTACTCTTCGTGTACAACAATTACCCAACTCCACCATTGCAAAAGTAGGACGAGTTGCCGTAATGAAGCCCCATAGGAACCAAGGTATCGCAAGAAGGCTATTTTCGGTTGCTGAAAATGTTGTAAAGAATATGGGTGTAACCCAATGTATGCTTGATTCTCAATCGGACAAAAAAGTTGTGTATGAGAAACTTGGATATAAAGTTATAGATATAATCAGTGGGCATCATGAATTGCAAAGTGGAGTTGAAGCACTTGCTAATGTAGATGGTATTGAGAATGGTGGAAATGATGATACTAGAAGAGGAGAATTCTTGATTGATGGTGTTTGGCATGTCAAAATGTACAAAGATATTTTAGCAAATGCTTAAATGAATTCTGACAGACTCAATTCAAAATTTATTTGTTGACATTGCTTATTTGACATTATGCTCCTGGCATCTTAATAAGATTGGTCATTCTTGTATGTGCATGGAATCTTTTACGTGCGAATTATTGTACATTGTTGCCATGAGTGTATAAACCATTTTTAATACAACCTAAGGCTGATTGTGACCATAATTGACCTCTTTTAGTGTGGATACATGCATCATCTGTGAATCATTATACATTGTTGCAATGAATACATAAACCATTAGTAATACCACCAAAGGCTGATTTGTAACCATAACTCACCTCTAATAATGTAGATACATGCATCATTGGACCTAAAGTGCCTTTTGAATTTCCACATCACATTGAGCACATGACAATTGATGGTATAGGTTTATCCTGTGATTCATGATTTTATATGACTAGATTTACATAAATGGATAACTAGTCATCTTATCATATCTTAGATTCTTCATTTGGACTGAAAATGCTCCAATGATATTCACAATGCAAGGAAAATTAAGTCTTACATTATTTCAAACTTTGAACCAACATAGCATTGAATAACGTCAATCTAACTTCTGGCCTCGAGTATCACTTTGGTTGCAGCATTTGTTCTCAGAACATATGTATTCCAACTAGCTTGAAATCTAGAGGACATTAACATATTAAGATATTTGAAGCTTTCCACCACTTATATTGCTTCTCCCTTCCTTGCATGTAAAAGTGAGATAGTGCCTTCATTATATTGCCTTTAAAACAATAATGATTCTTTTTCAATGATTTGGCAAAATGTCTCTAGTACATTTAGTTAGTGTTGCATATCATCCGAAGTATATGAATATAACACAATATTATTAGCATGTAAGAGTATAAAAATAAGCTCTTAAATTAGTTTTAGGCTATCTAATCCTTTTTCTTTTGCAACCTTCTTTAATGTTTCTTCTAGTTTATCGTTGCATAGAACAAAGAGTGAGGAACCCTAGCTTGACCCCCATTTTGTTCAAGAAGTATGTTAGGAAACCACTATCCATTTTCATTTGGCACATAACTTGCTCATACAATCTACAATTGCTCTTCTAATCTCTATCATTCTTTTCCAAGGTTTTCTTGAATTTCACAAAGCAACAATATAACATTTTCCCTTAAAATTGACTTTCTTTCATAATTACTCTTAGTGTAACCAAATGACTGGCAATGGAATGTTTTGGTCTAACGCTTGCTTGATTAGGTAGGATCTTTTGTTCAATGATAGTGTTATATAACTTGGCCATAATTGAGCTAACCATGATAGTTCGATAATTGGATACCAAATTTTTATCTCCTCATTTATGGATTGATTTAATCCAATTCTTAAATCAATCTTCTAGAAAACTTTGTTGGATAACTTGGTCTAGGATAGTTCTATTTATGATAATTAAAGTTGCATCCACCACTTTGCCATTAGACATCTTTTTTGCCCCTCCATCAATATTTTCAATGGGCACACATACATTATATAGTGTTTCCATACTCAATGTCCTAGGCATTGTTCCATCATGAATATAAAGCTTACATATATATTATTCCATTTATTCATTGGTGAATTCGCCAATTATATCCTCTTTTTTGCCCTTGAGTTATCTCCATATGAAGTTTGGTTACACTTTAATTATTTGAGTTTTCTTCCATTCTTGCATTTGATCATATATTGCCTCTTCTTTCTCCTCACTATTACGAGATATGATACAAAATTAGGACCTTTTCATTTTCACCTTTTAGAAGCTTGAGCATTTTGAGGTGAGCCTCGCATTCTTCATTGAACCAAATGTTACATCAAATACTAATCATTTGATCTCCACCTACACATGCACTGAAATTTGACACCCTTCCTTGAGAATAACATCCTTTAATGCTCCTAATTTATTTTGATATTTTTACTAAGGGAGAGTTTCATGACATGATGCGCAACCTCATTTGCATATAGATTAGTGTTTTGACATCTAGGTCACATGGTGTACCTAGCTATCAAAACAAGAACTATCATTTAGAAAGGTCTTTGGGTGCCTTAACTTTGTGGATACTTGTTATCCTCATTCTACCCTCTTTGCATCCACTACAAGCCATTTTCCTGTGTACCTTTTTCACCCTATTTAATCAAGATATACAAGCTTTTTTAATTAATAAAAACCGAATTAATTGAGACACTTCATAAAACAACCATATTTCTTTATTTTTGTAGTGATTAAGTGTTTGTTAATTTTAGATTAGCTTAAGAAGCCTTCAAGGCATCTATAGTTGTATGGAGTGGAGATGTAAATGTGTTTATGTGTTGATATATGTCGTGGTTGTTGCCATTGATGGATGATGTCCCCCAATCCCTTGACTAACCCATTGTTGCAAAGATGACCTCTCGGGACTCAGTAGTGACCCTTGGTAGTGCAACATTCCAAGGTATGAGTCATGATGGAAAACTCAATTCAATCCTCCCTAAATGTTTACTCATCTTAGTCATGTGAGTGTCTCTTTGAGGACTTCATAGCCTTGAGGTGGTGTGTAATTCACCTCACCCTCTCCTAAGCACAACCTTAAAATCTCTTGGAATGTAAGTTTGATGTGTTTGGTTAGATAACATGGCCCCGACCTTTGTATTCAAAATCAGAGAGGCTGATCATCATATATGCTTCCCTAATGGGAATTGAGCCCTAAGGGCATGAATTGTTGTAGGAGGGCCACATTAGCTATGCTTTTGCCTTGCCCAAGAGTTGTGGTGTGTGACCCTTCAGACGTGGATGTCTCTCCTTAACATAAAGAGTATATATGGGGCTTCACTATGTTTTGTTGGGGATTTGCCTTTGGGATTAGCTCTAACGCGACGTGGACTAGCAATAGGCAATTATTTCTTTTGCATTGTTCAAATGGAAGATAGTACTGATTGTTTCATACAATGTCTGATTGCTTGTCACATCTGGAGTTACATTTCTCGAATTTGGCAAGTTTTATCACAATGTTATTTGACGCTTAGACAGTGGGTGTTTGCACAATTTACACAAGTTGACCCAAAATCAGACACGGAGATTGTTTTTTAGTTATGAGGTATTGAGGATTGTGTCATAATTGGGATATGTGCAATGCTTTTATATTTTATGGTAGGCATAAGGTCAAAGCATATCTATGAAAGTTGAAGGGAATACTTATGAGGCAAATTTCTTTATTGGAGCAAGTGGCAATTTTTTCCTTAGTGGAGTGTTTGTCTTACCTACTGGCAATTCAACATGTTCCACTACCCATGTAGTTAGTGTGTGACCATACTCCATTATGAAACCCATTGTAAGTAGTCTTTTTCACACACATAAATTTAATATAATTGTGTTTTCACCGAGAGAGAGAGAGAGAGAGAGAGAGAGAGAGAGAGAGAGAGAGAGAGAGAGAGTGCGTGCGTGCACACATGTGTTTCTTACTAGATCCGTGCGGCAAGGATGTCCACTAAGACCATTGTTATTTGTTATTGTTACACATCCTTTGTTAGTAATGTTGTCAAATCTTGCAGCTAGTGGTGAGATTATGGGTTTGCATCTTCCTTCTAGTGGACAATTGGTGGCACAAGCATTGACAAGGATCAATTTATCGACATTTGGGTTATCAATTGGGTGTTGATGTTACAAATGTTCAATTGATTGATTGGATTGGTAGTAAATTGAAGGACAAATTTATGTATTGGAAGTTTCAATTATGGCCCTTTCATGTACGACTCAAAGTGGTGCAATGTATCTTGATACCCATGTTATTATATTTTTTGCCTTTACTACCTTGGACTAAGAAGGCATTACAAAACATGTTATAACCTATTCGGTTCATGTTGTGGCGAAAGGGAGAAATGATGGGAGTTACAGATTTCATGGGACCATTTGGCTACTCCTAAAAGGTTGGGTGGTGCAGCAATATTGGATTTGGAAAGACATTTGATGACTCATAGATTTGCATTATTATGAGATATATGTCAATAAGATCAACCATGGCTATCTATGATGCAATATTTTATTGAGCATGAAGGATTGGTGCATGGGAAAACAAAGATTCAAGTATCCTGGTGGTCATTACTCAATGGAAGTATTCCTCTAAAGATTCGACATTCTGTATGTCGATAACATTTGGTAAGATCGTGGCAAGCTGCATTACCTCTTTTTGAATGGGGACCATCAAGAGAATATTGTAATTTATTACAAAATGAATTGCTTGTTTCTTCTCAAGTGTTGTTTTGGTATGGGAAAGAGAAGTTGAGATCTCAATTCAATCATTCATTTCGATTGGGGATTTTGTACATTTGGAAGATGTGGTTGATAATGAATCTCAAAGGTTGTCGGATTTTGAAGATGCCAAACGATGGTAATGTATTCCCCCAAATTATGGATTTATTTGGGAGAAATTACAAGATATACCATTATTGAAAGGATCTTTGACATTGAAAACAAATTTTGTACCTTGGGTGGATTGGCGGTTACAAGAAGGTACATGCTTGATACAGGTCACAACAAATATATTGTATCATCATGCGATGTCATCATTATCTTGGCAATCTCCTAAAGCAGCGAATTTGTGGAATGTATGTAAGTCACATGCAAGGTGGTGGAAAATATTACAATGTGGTTGGCATTCCCATCTACCATGTCATGCAAAGGTATTCATATGGAGAGTCATGATTGGTGGGCCCCCATTAGGTTCAGCCTTAAACAGATGAGGACTAGGGTCTGACACTTGTTTCTTTTGCGGCGTTCCATTGGAGGATAATACACATAGGTTCATTAAATGTCATATAGCGTGTACCGTTTGGAGGTACTTATCGGACATTTGGCAAGTTTTAATCTGTTGTTGTTTGTGACCTCAACAATGGGTTTTTTCTCAATATGTTCAAAATGGTTCAAATGATGAGATAGAGATATTGTTCCAATTTTTACATTATTGGGGTCTACAACACAATTGGAATATGCGTAATGCTTTCATGTTTGATAATAGACATGGGGTGAAAGCCTATATAAAGAAGCTGAAAGGTATTCTCATGTGGAATTTTTGGATATTAGAGCACGTGGGGATCATTTCCTCAAATGCATATTCAGGTTTTTTAATAGCATTACAAGACATCCCTCTCCCTACATAGGCATATGATAGGTAGAGGAGACTAAGAAGTGTTGTAACCAAGTGGATTTTACATACAATTAATATAATTGTGTGCTTTTACCGAGAGAGAGAGAGAGAGAGAGAGAGAGAGAGAGAGAGAGAGAGAGAGATTAACATATTCTAAGGCCAAATTTTGGCCCATGAGACAATTGGTGTACAATAAAATAGGGTGTAATCAGGGGATTTATAAGTGCCATAATGATTTTAATCTCTCTCTCTCTCTCTCTCTCTCTCTCTCTCTCTCTCTCTCTCTCTACGTTGATAACAATGTTTCTAATATTCACCAACATGTAACAAATGAAGTTTTTTAGGGACAGGGGGAGACGACGAATGTGGACACACCTGCACCACTCAACCTCTTCCTTGATGAAGCAAAAAACCAAAGAAGAATCAAATGCCCTCGGATGTCGGGTTTCAAAGCAAATCGACGTGGTGTAGAAGCAATTAAGAAAATAAGGGAATATGGGCTACACCACCTAGAAGCCATGGTTAGGGTACCTTCTACACCGGGACCACAGGTCACACCCACATCGAAACCCTTTGACCTCCCGTGTCCACCTGCACCACTCAGCCTCTTCCTTGATGAAGCAGAAAACCAAAGAAGAACCAAATGCCCTCGAATGTCGGGTTTCAAAGCAACTCGAAGTGGTGTAGAAGCAATTAAGAAAATAAGAGAACATGAGCTACACCACCTAGAAGCCATGGTTAGGGTACCTTCTACACCGGGACCACTGGTCACACCCACACCGAAACCCTTTAACCTCCCTCTTCTTTTCAAGAGGCTTCGATGAGAATGAAACTAGGCCTAGTACAAAGTCATTTCCTTTATCGAATATGTTACACCATAACACGTTTTGTACAATATGAGAACTCTTTTAGCTTAAGTTCTATTTTTATTTTATTTTATTTTTTGATGATAGGGTAAATACCCTATTTTGTTGTACACCAATTGTCTCATTGGCCAAATTTTGGCCTTAGAAGACATTACTATATCTTTCTTTTCTCTCAGTTTCTTGATTCAAGGATGACATATTTTTAGAACAAAGTTTTTTGAAGTGGCTAAGGAACCATTGTCAAAACCATCGGTGAGCAATGGAGGAATTCTGCTACTAGTTTTTCCTTTGTCTAGCATTTTTAGGGTTCGCATGGTCAAATATGTAAATCAGAGTTAACAAATGTATTTCTCCACTATGTAATTGAAGGAAAACTGAAGGTTGGGCTCCGATCACTAGCTATGGTCGATTCTTAAGCCTAACTAAGGAATGAACTAAGAAACATTAACAAACAATAGCGAACGCAAACCAACACATACATCCATACACATTATATGTATGTTGCTCCAGGCCTCAACACCCGAGCCTCGACCCCCAATTAGCCGAACCTAGGTTTCACAGTCTCAGCCTTCCTTTGGTTCATACATACATGCATACATGAAAGCAAGATACATTACACACAATATGTACATACATATAAAACACACCCACATACACACCTCCCTCGAGTATAATATTTACATTTACACATACAGGTGCATAGGCATTTCTCCCAAACATACAACATATTATTAGCACACACAATATCTTGATTTACAAGTGCGCCTCAAGAACGGAAAAGGGAAAATAATGAGGAACCTAATCACATGCCAATTTAAATGCTTGTGCTCTCAGAAACCTACATGGCAACATCATCAAATCCATTTTCCCTACTTTAGGACCTGAGTTGGTTCCGTTCCTTATCTTTCACACCCTTCTTGTGGATTCTCATGACATTGACTAAAGCAAAAGTGGAACCAATGGAGAATGTAATGGGGTTGACTATCACACGAGTGTCACTAGCTCCACAGTCAAGTAAACAACTTATAATAGGCTCAATTGAGCAATGTAATGGAGAAAAGATGGTAAGAGGAAAGGTGTCAATAGATTGAGCATATGCTAGTTGTAGAAAAAAATTGTTTAAGATTTACATGAGGTCAACATCATTGTCTTAGAGTAGCTCCTAATTGAAAGGGCAATAAAGGGAGGGCCTTTTGATCTAGGTTCAATACCCCCCTCATCGTCTTATAATGTCCTTCCAAATATCTTAAGGGCATCAATCAATATGGTGTCCCTCAAGTTTAAATATAGGAAGAATGCTATAAATGATGTGAGGATGGGTTTTAGAAAATGATTTGACGCTAGTTAAATTGTGTTCAATACCCCCCTCATCGTCTTATAATGTCCTTCCAAATATCTTAAGGGCATTAATCAATATGGTGTCCCTTAAGTTTAAATATAGGAAGAATGCTATAAATGATGTGAGGATGGGTTTTAGAAAATGATTTGAAGCTAGTTAAATTGTGTTGTTGTCTCATTTAAATTAGTTAACATGTCCCTCCTAACTTGGTGCATTGAGACCCACAACAATACCCTCTAGCCATTATGAATACAAATATATTCTACAACGATTTTTATGAATACAAGTTTATCTATAGAATCTAGATGCATTATATTGGCATTAGAATGTACTCTTTAGAACAATACCCTCCCGCCATTATGAATACAAGTTTATGAATGCATGTGTTTCATCTTCAACCTAATCTTGCAAAAAAGGGTTGCATAATTGTATGTATTGATGAGAGAAAAAATAGTTTTAGCAACATTCCTATCATTACATAAGCCTAGAAATTTATAGATGCCCCACAAAAATTGAAATTTGTGATGGAAAATGTGCATGCAAGAAATTTTGATGTTGTAAATTTGTTTTCATCTTATGAGAAATACAAATAATGATGAGAAAAATGCTTCAACGATTAACATTTGACAGAAATACACTTGCATCCAAAAACTGTTGTTCCCTGGAGTATGTTCTTATGGAAATCATTGTATCAATAAATAATGGTAGAAAGGTCACTACAAATATTATCTTTTGATGGAAGTATCCATCAATGTACTTGTATGCATGAGTTATCTCCTGATTGAAACAGAAATATAAATGATAGAAATGTTGTTGGAAGTAAAATTTATCTTTACCATTGAACATACACGTTTGTGGTGCCTATGCATTTTCATTAGAACATGCATTTGAATGATTAAAAACTACTACTGGACAAAAGATTAATGTGTTACCTACTATATTGGGTTGATGTTTTCCCCCCCTTGTGTGTAATTGTAGGATTAAATCAACCAAAGTGTTTAGAATAGGAAATTGACTCTTCATCATATCTGTCAAATCCACTTATGAAGATCAAAGAATATCAAGAATAGTGCTACAATTGTTTATGTTCATTACCCAAATGTTGTGGGAGAACGATGGTTCACAATAATAAATAGTGATGGAGTATCTATCACTAATATTTATGCTTCAAAAGTTAGAATTCTTGCAACATAGATTTGTTGTTTAAATAGATTTGTTCAGACTTTGGTGTAATTCAGTTTTGCCAGGTTTGATTCTCATTCCTAAATCCATGTTTTTACTCTTTTTCTTCTTCTTTTTTCCAAAAAAGAATATCCTTCCATTAGATAAGAAAACCAAGTTTGCTACAACATACAAAGTATGTGGAAAGAAAGCCAAGATACTTCCTAAAGCCCTCTTGTAAAATTCAATGGGCAACCATAGATTTTTGCCTAAAGAGGCTAAGGAGATGGATCTATATACATCCCAACTTACAACGGAGAACAACCAACAAAGGGGGGGAAACTGCTAGATCATCTTACAATCTACTCATTGAAAAACTAGAATACAACTTCAAAGCTTCTGAAAAGAAATTTGTAAAAACAATGTAGAATCCATATGTGTAGCAATACTATCATTTTGTCTTTTATCCAAATTAGAGAAATGCCCATGCTTTGTATTTGTTCAAATGAATCGAGTGTTTTTACTCATTCCTATACTCATATTTGTTAATTGTTGAATGCTAACCTTGTTTGGTGCCTTTTGTAGGGTCCATGGATATGAGAAGAGCCTTTTTGCAACTAGTGTGGTCGAGATTCTTCTCATCTGATATTTGACTAAGCTATGTACGATTGCTCACAATAATAAATAGTGTCGGAATATTGTATCTTCACTTTTCAACATCAATAAAATTTTTACTCAAACAATATATCTTTTTTCAATATATGATTCTTGAGGAAACTAATGTTCCATTTGATCATGTGTGTCTCTTGATTGATTATGGTATTTTCCAAAAAGGTATATTATATAAGTGTCGAATTTTGTTGAATTAGCAATAAGGAAATTTGAATTAGCAAATTTGTTGGGTTTTTTCTATTCTTCCAACTCTATAATCATATGAAATTCCTTTTTGAAAACATGTAGTATTGTGGGATATATATGATGCATGGCTTGATGCTACATGAGTTAACAATTAGTGATGGGTTCGATAAAGATTGAGCTATATAAAATCCTAGTTTGAAATGCATCTAGAGTGAAAACATTAGAGACACAAAAGATATTTGTTCAGCTAACAAAACACAACGTGGTTTCATGGTCGACATTGTCATGTGAATTTGCACAATCTATTTTAAGCTTGATAAAGGCATCAAAAGGGGGTGGGCCATATAGATATGTTGAACACTTTTTGTAAAGCTAATATTGATAATATGCATAATTCTTATAATTCTATGTGCCATTGTTTTGTAATATAGACCTATGATTTTGGGGAAAGCTCAGATGCTTTTATTGGTATGTACGATTGAGAATTCATAAAATGAATGAAGTCGGAATTTTTCTATGGCATCTTCTAATGTAGTAATGTCTTGGTACATTGTGTGTGTATGTGTCTTATAATCTTTGCCATTCAATGTATGATCCCATGGCGCCAACCAAGATCAATGCATTTCAACTAATTTTTTCCTTCGAAGCTACCTTCTACAATCTCAACATGAATAAGTTTGCAAAAGATAAGGAAAAGGTTTCAAAAAAAGAGATTCAATTTCCCCCAAAAAAGGGGTTTTCTCTCTCTTCTTCTTATTTTTTTGTTTTTGTTTTTTTTTTTTTTCAAATATTTCTCTATTTTACTTTTAGGTTTTTTAGTATATGTAAATATAACTATGTGGGCAGTCCTGATCATCCGAGATTCCCCAACCACTTCAGGGCCGTCCAAAGCCATAGATTCAAGAGCTCTCACTATTTAATGTTTTTGTATCAAATATTTTATGAAGGACCATAACTCACAAGGGAAGTACACTTTCTAAATGGACTTGCCTTTAGATAAGCTGGATTCTTGAAGGAGTTACATGAGCATTCAATGTTCAATGACCCGCGGGCCACTCCCTTATTTTGTTTTTTTCCCAAAAAAACACTGCTTCGCATTAGTTAGCAAACTGAATACAACAAAGTTAAACTCGAATCCATAATGGGATCAATATATACAGCACGGAGGAACAACTCCAAAACCCCCAAAAAAAAACAGCAAAACTTACACAGTCCTTATCCCCAAAAAAACTAGCAACGCTCCCTTATTTTGTTGCTATATCTTTGGCAAAAAACTCACTAGCTTTAACTATCTAACACCTCTCCTTTGACATATGTATTCCAATCATGTTACCAAGTTAGCATACCATGCCACGTTAGCATATTATATGTAGTAAGGTCGAAATATAAATGAATTAGGAATGTGTACAATCTGTTATTGGCAATCCGTTACATCATGTAAAAGAATGTATTTGGTGAAGCACATGACAAAAAACCAAATTTTTGTATGAGTCCCCTTGGTAGCACTTTACCAACCATGAATATTGAGGTAGCACATATTAGAATACTTATTGCATCATGATTAAAGACCATTGTGAGCATTGAATGAAATTGTTTGTGGCATCGTGAAAGTAATGCTACATACATGTAGTATAATCTATTAGTTTCAAAAGTGTCTTGCATCATATCAAGGATATCATGTAAACAATGTGACGTATCAAGTAATGTTAACGAAGTCTTAATCTACTGTACCTTGCAAAAAAATGACTAATTTGTCATCTTGGTCCATAACAAAAATTTACTAGAATGATCATGACATGATTGTGACTTAAAAAATATGATGTCTGTAGCAATTCATCTAGTGGCATATTTCTTGAGAATAACTATGGCTTTATCACGACTTCTTACCTTGCTACATTAAACATTAACTATAATCCTCACGATCAATCTTTAGTATGTCAAGCTATATGACAATAATAAAATAAACATATTCCCAAAGAGATAAATAAATATATAATTAGATACAAAAATTTTAATCGCGAAAAAATAAAAATGAAACGATTAGAGGATTGAATAGGATTATTAAACATATGATTAATGTAAGGCCAAAATAGTAAATGTGTTGTTGAGTGGCACATTTGCATGGTAAGCATTCTAGTTAATGCCACCTAAAGATGCAAACAAGTGATACAATTAAGCAATATGACTCTTATCTTTCCACATCTATACGTCTTTAGTCCAATAGACTTGGTTTGATGGCCATTCATTCATGGTCCATCTCAAGCCTCAAGGACTTTGAATGTGATTTGAAGAATGTTAAGACGAAGAAGACCCAACAACAATGCTTTCCAATGCATCTTTGAGCTCAAAAACATCTCCATTCATTCTAGCGCATTGAATGAACTTTGATAGCAAGGCACAAGACAACTAATAAAAACTATGGACAAGTATTAAAATCCTTTGATAACACTCAGGAAATAGCAAAAGTATTCTCGCTAATTTTTAAAATATCAAATGTTCACTAGAGTTGGGACGATGAAAAGGGATTTCTAGAAAGATATAAAGAAATAAATACAAAGAACATGCATATTTACATCGAGTGGATGCTTTCTAGACATGTGTGTGTGTGTGTGTGTGTGTGTGAGAGAGAGAGAGAGAGAGAGAGAGAGAGAGAGAGAGAGAGAGAGAGAGAGAGAGAGAGAGAGAGAGATTAACCCTATGCTTTATCGGTCCATTTTTGCCTTTGCAACTTTTCTTGTTTGTATTTGATTCGGCGCTTTTGAAACAATTGGTGCACATGCAATGATGTTTTCCACATCAACAACGTGGTGATGTGAATCATAGTTGCCATTAGAAGAGTTTTTTGTATGTCAATTTTCCGTGTAGCAATTGATGTGCTATGATCTATTGGCACAGGAAGAAACCATTATTTGTTATATTGTTCTACAATAGTGTAAGGGTTCTAGCTAGGTCCTTGATGATATATATTGGCAACCAATTTTCTATTTTGTTGTCTCATGTTGTACTTTGACATGTTTTCCAAGAAAAAGAAATAGATGCTAGTGCTTATTGGAGTTTGACATGTTGTACTTAATAACAATGTTTTTGCAATATCCTAAAAGACATAACATAAATACATGCATAGGAAACTTTGTAGAAAACAACTATTGGGGGAATTCATTTCTAGTATGTTATATGAGACGCATGTAAAAGCATATTGTTTATTGCAATGATGAGAAAGAAAGAAGAAGTAAGGATATTAACGACTTCTAAGACCAAATTTGGCCCATGAGACAATTAATTACAATAATGGGTATATGTACCCAATCATCGAAAATAAAAAGACAAAAGATGAATATGTCTATTTTATACCAATCTCAAAGATTCCAATGTGGAATGTGAGTCCGAAATATGTTATATATCCAATTGTTTGGGCTTATGTGAGTTGTGGGCTATATGAGTGAGGCAAAGTAACGCCGATGGCCCAATGTTCTTCCAATTGGTGTGGGAGTCACACCATGTCTTTCAATATAGCTTATATATTGCGCCTTTCAAGTTCCATGATAGAGATACCCAAACATTGTTGATCCTCGACTTGGATGACACAATGCAATTTCCTAAATCCTTCTTGAAATAGAAAGAGTGGCATCTACCTTCGAAGTCATCGTTTACAATACATCAACAAACGCAATGTTACTCTCACCCCCCTCTCACATAATTGGTATAGCTCACTATATGTTGTCAAAGAAAATATTCAATTTCTTGAGAGAGAGAGAGAGAGAGAGAGAGAGAGAGAGAGAGAGAGAGAGAGAGAGAGAGAGAGAGAGAGATTAGAATGGTGATGATATTTATTTTATTCCCCGTTGTGTTGTATAGGAGAGAGAGTGTGTGTGTGTGTGTGTGTGTGTTTGAGATGGATAGGGGTCTTGAGTCTTGACTCTCACTCGTACTTAAAGACCACATGATATACATATTTTGAACAAGGGCGGCAACATCCAAAAAGCTGTTGTTGCCGAAAAGATTTTGCTTTTGGTGTCGACTAATCGTCATCGTACTATATAGACATCATCATCATGACCATACCAAAGAAGATAATAGTAACTTTAACGTAGCAATATCAAAGTAATAATAGAACAAGTATATATACACACATACATACATATGTTGCTAATACTTCATTGGGGAAATGATCAAAATGTGATTAGGTTTGATTATAAACTCAAAAAGCAAATTGACTTCTGAATGTTAGAGGGGATGGGGGAATAATATATTATACATATTGATAATCAAGAACTACATTACTACCAAATGCTAAATATAAGACTTAATAACTAATTAATTGTCGAAAAAAGATTCTTACTTTTCATGAATTGTGTTCCTCGTTAGAGTTTGGCATGTGGTTTGGAGCTCAAATTTTCATGCCATTAGGAGCTCAAGTTCCACTTGGCATTTATATATACGTGAAAAACCAAGGGTACATTTTCAAATTTTCTATGCACATAACAAATACTTTCTAGGTTAAAACTAAGATGGTTATATCATGTGAGGATGTTAAAGGTGTGCGATTGGATCTATATCACGAGACTTTATTTCCATGCCCCAATGATGTAACCCCACAATGTGAGTGAGTTCCATTGGGTTCCTCCCTACACCTTACCTTGTGAACCTCACGTCAAACAGTTTCTACATGGGGGTCTTGGTAGATGCCCTCTTTGGAAGCTCATGGTCCCATAACTCAATAAGGTTTTCTCACCCCAAGATGTGAGCCATGGCCACGTGCTTAGACTAGTCCATATTTTGGAACCAACGATGGAGGGCTGCGTGTCGTCAGCACGCCTCTCCACTATGTTTCGGGCCAGCTAGCGAGTGTGAACGCGGCCCGGGCTTAGAAGTATGATAGAGTTCCGGGGTACTATGCGATGGATCGGATCGCATTAAAAATGCTTACACATGTGGGTCAATGAGCAGGCGTCCGTGAAGCGTCATCATGGGGTGCCCAATGAGATGATGTCATGCCCATAATTCTTTAAGCAAAGGGTTTCCCTAGTACCTAGTACCCAGTACCTACCCACAAACAGTGAGAGAGTACGTGAAAGTGAGAGTGACAGTGACAGTGACAGAGTTCTCTACATTATACATTAATCTTGTTCGGTCCATGACTGTAATTGAAATTCCCCAATGGCATAGAGCCAATCGAATTCTGTATAATAAGCTGCTGCCTGATTGTCTGAGTATTCACGAGGGCAATCGATAGATCCATCATCAAGGATCTGCGAGGTCTGATTATAATTTGTTCAGCCAGGCCAATTGATCGTTATGACTAGGTCGTCCATCAATTATTAGATCGATCCTCCTCCTCACCTTTCCTATTGATCCATCATCATCATCATCATCATCATCCTCACCTCGATTCATACTGATCCATCATCATTGCCATCACCACCATTCATACTGATCCTTCATCATTGCCATCCATCAACACCATTCATACTCTAATTCTAACTCGCTCTGCCAGAAAATTATATCGCCTGATTCATCATCTTCACCAACTGGATCATTTCCAAAAAAGCTCCCCCCCCCCCGCCAATCTGAAAGAAATAAACCATTAAAAAAATTGTTCTTTTTTGGAAGAAAAGACACCAATCTTGGAGGATCAAAAATCCATGTCCTCAAACAAAAAGCTCGACGATCAGTTCAATAAATATGCAAAATTAAGCTCTCAACGCAGTCCAAAGGCTTTTAAAAAAAAAAGAAGGCTCAACAAAGGTAGGATTTTAACTCTTGAAGTCTGATTAATAGTCTGAGTTACACAAGAGTGAAGTAAACATCTGAGGCGAGAGAGAGAGAGAGAGAGATCTACGAAACGAGATATATGGAGGGAGGGAATTTCGTGAGGAGATGGACAGGGTTTGTGGCAGCCATGTGGCTCATGATATTCTCAGGTTCCTACGGATTTGCGAACTACTCCACAGCGCTGAAGGCGGTGATGGGGATAAGCCAGGCGCAGCTCAACCGCCTGAGCGTGGCCAAGGACTTGGGAGACTCGTTGGGCGTGGTGGCTGGGATCCTGTCCAACCATCTGCCACCGTCCGCCCTTCTCTGCATTGGGGCCACTGTCGCTCTCTTCGGCTATGGCCTCCTCTTCCTTGTCATCTCCCAAACCATCCAGCCCTTGCCCTATTGGATGGTAAATCAATCAACTCCACTGTTACAACAACACCACCACCAATTTTATCATTTCATATCCATCACACCACTTGATTCACTCTCTGCATTCCATATGTGGTACATACATTCATACATACATACATTCATTCATACATTCATACATACATATGTGATGGATATGAAATGATAAAAGTGTTGTTGTTGTTGTAACAGTTCACTCTCTGCATTCCATATGTGGTACATTCATTCATTCATACATACATATAAGTTAAATGGAGTTTGGATCGATGATGGATTCGATCGTTAGGAGAGGAAGGCAGATCAGATCCACTGGCTCAATCCCATGGATCCATTAGTTGAACATCCAGTCCATATAATTTGTGCTTATAAATCGATTCAATTATTATATGCACAATCATCTTACATCTGTGCTACAGTTCAGTAGAAATTACCAACTTATATTCTGGATCTATCATGCATTATCATCATGGATTGGTTCCATCATGCATCATGCATCATCATCCTGGATTGGTTCTATCATGCATCATGGATTGGTTCCATCATCATGCATCATCATGCATCCTCATAACAACTCATCTATGTCATCATCCTTGTGTTGGTTCAATGAACTGTACTGTATATGTATAACAATTGGATCTATCATCTTCATCTAATGTTATATATACCATGGCACTTTCTTTCCATAATGAACTTTTTTTTTTTTGACAGTAGTAGCTACATAATAAAACAATGTTGAATCAATAATTAGGACAATTTTGTGTAACTAACTGAAACAAACTAGTATGTATATAATTTGGGAATTGGATAATATAATGTGGATGAAAATTGCTGCTGCATCAGATGTTCTTGGTGAGCATGACGGCCGGCAATGCCATCTCGTGGATGAACGCGTCTGTGTTCACGGTGGCGGTCCGGAACTTCCCTCGCAACCGGGGTCCCGTGGTCGGCCTCTTCAAGGCCTACATGGGGCTGTCGGCCGCGCTCTACTCCAACCTGTGCGAGAGGTTCTTCGACAGCTCCTCCTCCATGTTCGTGCTCATGCTCCTCGTGCTCGTTCCGTCCTTCACCCTCGCAACCGCCCTCTTCTTCCAGACCGTGCCCCCCTCGGACACCGAGCGCGAGGAGAACCTCGAGCGCCGGGCCGTGGTCGCCTTCACGGGCATCGCCATGTGCCTCGCCTCCTACATCATCCTCCAAGCCTTCGTGCCCGTCCTCACCGACAACCCCATCCTCCAGAACCTACTCTTCGTGTTGCTCGCCGCCCCCGCCGCCGTCCCCTTCTTCTTGTACTTCCAAATGAAGAGGCTCACGAGCCAAGATCATGACCATTCCATCGATCATCATCAACATTATGTCCCGGCCGATCAAGGTGTGAAACCAAAACTTATCGGCGATGCTACTAGTAGTGATGGACCGGAAAGTCATCACGACGACAATGATCACGAAAAGAACGACAACATTAATAATAGTTACGTCGAATCGGATTTGGAGAAAGACAGATTGACAAAGCCTTTTTTGGACAATGACAATGATGATGGAAAGGCTAAAGGAAATGCATTAACTAGTGACATTAGCTATTACAAGTCAAGAGGGTGTTGTTGCCATATGATCGATTGTGCACATGAATTGTCCCTTGTGTCTCATGGGCTAGGAGAGGACATCTCCACTCTCTCCCTCCTCAAGACATGGCATTACTATGTGCTCTATTTTGCCCTCTTTTGTGGAGCAGGATCTGGCATGGCATTTGTCAACAACTTGGGTCAAGTCGCGCAATCCTTCGGGTATAGCACAACTACAACGTTCACTTCGCTCTTTAGCTTGGGCAACTTTATGGGCAGGATCCTTTCCGGCTACGTCTCCGAATACACGATAAGGTGCACCTCTTTTTCCTTTTCAATGTACCCTTTCAATATGCTATAATCTAAAGTGAATGTTTTCATTGTATTCCTACTGTCATGAAGAAAGCATCCTACTTAATGAAGAAAGTAAATGCACTTCACAAGAGAGAGAGAGAGATGGGTCAATGGATTCCATTTAATATCTCCCTTTTCTTTTTTCATTTTTCCAAAAACGAATATACTCCATTAGTTAAAATATACACAAACTCGATCCCTTTCTCGGGTAGGCCGTGCAAGACTATCCTATCCTACATAAGAGATCTCGCTTATTTATCTTACACTTTCACAAATGTCTCTAGCCATCCTTTCATACACTTTACCTACATTCACTATCCCACATGCCATGTTCTTGAACCCGACAAATGATAAAAATTGAGACAACTAATCTTCCATGCCCAATTTTGTGGAAGCGTTGTTCTTGAAGTGACAATCCAACTAGGCAACATCACTAGTAAATGTCCACATAACCTCACCAAGGGTAAAAAATTTGTGACAGTTAATCACTATTCCCCAAGCCCATTTTTGTAGATGCTTTTTTTGTGCAAACAATCCAATTGGGCAACTAACCATAGACCTAGTAAATGTCCTCGGAACCTCACAAAGAGTAAAAATTATGGCGGCTAATATTCAGTACTCCCCCAACCCATTTCGGTGGAAGCTTCTATCCCCCATGCCTAGTTTTTGTAGAAGCTTTTATGCACGGTCAATATACAAACACATACATTGTGGAATATGTTAGAAAATGGACATTTCGGGTAAGAATTGAAAAAGAAACCTCTCTATGAGCAATTGTTTATGTGAAACTTTTGAAGCCAATTTAATGGCTTTTCTTCTATTATATTTCTTCAAAATCATTTAGCTTTCTCTTATAGTCGAAAGATGGTCTTGAAAATTTGTCATTCCCAAATATTGTACCAAGACTCTTGGGTTGCCTTCAAACACTTGTCGGTGGCATAGAGTGTTATATGAAAGCATTTGCTTTACCTTGATGTGTAATGCGATCCATGTAAGATAACCCCTATCAGTTTCATGTCACAATTGGGATCTTCGAGTTTTGTATGAAACTATTTTATTTGTAGGTTGTGAAACATTCATTTGGAGAAGTGAAATTTTTACTGATCAATACACTAAAAGGAGTCGAAACTTGAGCCCATTCATAGCTTGTTGTGACCCTTTTTAAACGTGCTCTAAGACTTGCCACATGGCATCAAATGACCATTGAATCTCCTTCACCACTTTAGTATCCGAGAAATTTTGAGGCTTGTTTATCACTTTGTGATATTATCTAATGTCGAATCATGTCCTTGTCTTTTGCCACAACGAACAAACTTCATTTATAAAGCAACTTTTCAAGTAGTCATATAATAAATGCAAGTTGATTTGTAGAAGAACATTATTATTTTACGAAATACATACAAATTTTGGGCATCGTCTCACTATTTCCTATTATTTACACGAGGAGGAGAAGGACATTCAATTTTTTAGTGAATCAAAACTCTTCACGTATACAAGAGATGACAAACGTCTTGAATACTTATACATAAAGCACATGCAATAAGGCAACTTTTTCTATATTGTGACCTTTTCTAAATAAATAGAGTTACAATAGAGCTTGGAAATGTGATAACATCGACATTTAAGATATTGTTGCAAAGTACATTTTCCTTTGGGATGTGTGAATTTGTAAAGAGAGGCACATCTTATCATTCTAGCATATATTCGCACTTCCATAGCACTACCTAAGCATGAAACAATTGGCAATGGTTTGTAGTGCTCTAATAAAAAACATCAAAATGACCATAATGTAGCTATATAAAATGAGTAACATCAAGTAAATTGATCAAAAACATCAAAATGACCATAATGTAGCTCTATAAAATGAGTAAGATCAAGTAATTTTTTTTCCAAAAAAACCACTACTTCGCATTAGTTAGCAAACAAAGTACATCAAAGACCAACAAATTTCAACAAAACTCACTCTGGTTTTCTCACCAAAGTGATCATAGTCCCCACCCCCTCATTTACAACAAAAGTATCCCATCAACTCTTTTAACATGGTCACAATCCCCCAACCCCTCATTTACAACGAAAGTATCCCATCAACTCTTTTTACATGGTAACTACCTTGTAACTGTCATATATATATACGTCAAGTCAAGATACGTTTCGAACCTACGACTTTGTTTATGTAGTCAATTAGTAATGTCATATATACGCGTCAAGTCAAAATAGGTTTCAAACCCACAACTTTGTCTATGTGGTGAATGTCATATATATACGTCAAGTCATGATGGGTTTTGAACTCACAACTTTGTCTATGTAGTCAATTAGTCTAGTAGATTGATCAAACATAGAATCATGATGTAAACACGAATACATATAGTCTCTTTCTGTTGTTCCAGAAAGTTCTACAACTTTCTAGAAGCTTGTGCATGAAACTCCTTTTGCTTGCATGCAGAACTCCTAGAATTGTATAAATACAGGGGTTCACCTTGATCCCAATCAAGGTGAACAACCTCTTTTGTATGTCCCAAGCGGTCTGTGTCGGACCAGGGTGCTCCAAGAGTGTCACGATGATCCACTTGCTAGTCATTTTGGCGTTGCGAAAACCTTGGAGTTGATATCTCAAGGGTATTGGTGGGCACAACCATTTAAATTGGTCAAAGAGTTTGTTAAGTCATGCGACACTTGTGCTCGCTCCAAAGCATCTCATCATCGACCATATGGTCTCCTTCAACATCTCCCAATCCCCAAACGTTATTGGGCCTCTCTTTCCATGGATTTCATCACTGACCTTCCCTTTGTTGGTGGCTACAACTCGGTGTTCGTCATGGCCGATCACTTCACCAAGATGGCCCATTTTGCTCCATGTGCCAAAACCATTTACGGAGAGGAGACAACCGACTACATGGACTCCCGGACAATATCACTTCTGATTGGGGACCACAATTTGTTTCCAATTTCTGGCGGCGCATTCTGCAAACCTTAGGTTGTACTGTGAATCTGTCTTCAGCCTATCATCTGCAAACCGATGGATAAATGGAGCGGGTTAACCAAATCTTGGAACAGTACTTGTGGTGCTCTCTTAGCTACCAACAAGACGATTGGGTTGACCTTCTCCCACTTGCCGAGTTTGTCTACAACAACTCTCTACATGCGTCTACGTGAGTTACTCTATTTATCACAAACTATGGTCTCCACCCCCGTTTCAACATTTCTCTTCCCTTTGACTGTGTCAATCCTTTTGTGGAGGATCGGGCACGTCTCTTGGAGGATGTACATCGTGACCTTTCCTTGGAGATCACCCTTAGTGGCGAACGCTACAAGGTGCAAGCTAACCGTCTTCGTTCAGATGCCCCCCGATTTGAGGTGGGTGACTTTGTTTGGCTTCTCTGTCGCAATATTGCCACCACTCGTCCTTGTCCAGAGCTTGATTACAAGAAGTTAGGCCCTTTCAGAATCATTGAGAAAATTGGTTCCATGGTTGTCCACTTAGAGCTACCATCTTTCGTATTCATAATGTATTCCATGTCTCCCTTCTTGAACCTCACAATCTATCTGAAATCCCCGGTCGAAACCCTTCTCCTCCACCACCAATCTAGCTCTCAACCAGAGAAGAATATGAGGTTGACCAAATTCTCGACTCTCGTCTCTTCTATCGCTAGCATCAATACCATGTCCTTTGGAAAGGGTACTTGATCTCCGAAGCAACATGGGAGATGGCACAACATCTCAAACATTTGCCGGACGTAGTTCGGGCATTTCATGAACGATATCCACAGAAACCAGGGCAGAGTTTTCAAGGGCGGCCTTAAAGGGATGATAACATATATATATATGATGGGTTTTGAACCCACGACTTTGTCTATGTAGTCAATTAGTAATGTCATATATATACGTCAAGTCATGATGTGTTTCGAACCCACGACTTTGTCTATGTACTCAATTAGTCTAACCGATTGATGAAACATAAAATCAGATGTATGCCAATACATATAAGTTCAATATCTCTTTCTGATGTTCCAGAAAGTTCTAGAACTTTCTAAAAGCTCCTGCATGAAACTCCCTCTGCTTGCATGCAGAACTCCTGGAATTGTATAAATAAAGGGGTTCACCTTGATCCCAATCAAGGTGAACAATGCTAGTTACAGAGTCAAATATTCAGCTTCATCTATCTTCTGCTTCTCGCTCATCTCTCAATATTCCGTCGTCTGCCCTAGCTCTGCTCTACTTTGCTCTTGCCTACCTCTGTTCTGTTCTACCTTGCTCTACCCGTGTCCGGGATAGTAAAATAGGTATACATATTTATAACTCCTAGTCACTAATGGAAGCCATTGGCAGAAACAACCATCTAGGTGCTTGGAAGTTCCATTTAGGCCTTGATGATGATCTGACCACCATAGGAGAATTGTCGCATTTCAGTAGAAGCTTTGACCGAGCTCTTGTTGCTTCATCTGATTCCCCCTGAATCGAATTGTACTGTCCCTGCAACCAAGATACCAGGTCGAATAAGATGTTTAACAACACCTCACCACTTGGGAACTTGGGAGCTTGTGCTGTTGAAAAACAAACTTACAACACTTGGTCAAAATGTGCTAGACCGTTAAGCAAACCACCATCATCCATATCTCCTCAAAATATTCAGATTTTGTGCTAGGTCGAACTCCAACACATTGAAACACATTGTCAGCCTGCACTATAAATCCATGACCATGGGGGTTTAACTGTTCCGCCCAGCCTTCCCCCTGTTAACTTTAGCCCTTGGAAGGACCCCCCATACAACTCTCCCATTCACACCACATGTTGCCACGATCCTAAGACTTTGACCCGAAATGTTAATCGCCTCTACGCAATTCCAAAAACAGTGAGGAATCGATTCCAAAGAGTCTCCACATATCTCGCAACCAACCTCCCCACCACGATACCTCAACGACTCCCCGACAGGTATCGCCTTATGGCTAAGAAACCACAACCAAAGCTTTATTTTTTCTGGCATATTGAACACTCATAGTCTCCTCCAAAACGACTTCAACAAGTCATCAGATATGCCCTTATCCCTCCAACTATTGCGAGTTTGAGCAACGGTCATTGATTTAGGGCCAATGATTTGCCTTCCTAGCTTAGTATGGTACTCGAAAAACCCTTCCAGTTTGTTCGTTCCCGGTTTCTACCACCATACCTCTAGTGGATCCCACTCCAAATCACATAAGGGCTTGTTGTCAAATATCCAGAGTTTACAATTAGTTTCCAGCTTCCCGAGGTCCGAGTTTACTTGCCACTTCTTACCTTCCAACACTGCCACTTGCATTGCCAACCACTGGCCATTGTTTGTGAAAGCACTTAGGTTGCCCCACAAACGATACTCATTATATGGGCACCTACCACAAATAATTTGTGCATCACCATCACCTACAAACCACCCAAACCAGACCCACTCTTCGTCATTCAACCTAACTAGACCATCAACAACCTTATCTATCAACTAAGTCACCTTTTCCGGTCTGCCAATAAATAAAGTACTACCAACCTGACCCTCCCTCCTCTTCATTTTGAAAACTTCCCAGTCTCTTACTGAACTAACATTGTACCCTAACATCTACCCCCATGGCAAATATATTTTCTGGCTAAGAATCATACCGTCTTCACTTCTAATCCGCAGGTTCCAAAACAATGGTCATCGGAGTTGTTCCTCCATCGTTTTCGGTTGCATTAAGACCAACCCTTCTCTTAAACTCGACCCGGCCCTCATGATGGTGCATTTACTAACTATTGAATGTAATTTCATAGATAAACAAAGAAAAGGATCTCAATTTAAAATGGTTATTTAAGTTTGAAGTTCAATTTAATAATGATGTGTTTGCGAACTAAAATTTCTCAGAGTCAAAATTAAAACAAAAACAAACAGATCCAATGGAATCAGATTCTTTGGAGTGAACATATTGCCTTTTTTGTTTGAGGAATCAAATCCAATGGATTAAACTCTTGTTCCAAACTTAAACTACAAACAAGTGCATCTAACTCTTGTTAGTTAAGTGTAGGATACAACTAAGCTCCCCAAAAATGCAATGAATTGAGTGAGTGACATTGATTAAACCAACACACTACATTGTACTTGCAAGCTATAAAGAACATATTACATGAGAAGTAATACGAAAAGTGATTGCATCCTATGTTGGAAATTGAATACATAGACCTAGTCAGTGTTGGGCAAAGTCCCAGGAACAGTGTCAGCCTTCCTGTTGCATTGGGACTTTTGTCGGCCAAGGTGGGGGAATGCCGGAATTTATTCCGGCCAGGTTATCCTACCAACAGGAATCTAGCCGGTTGATATTTTTTCAACCGGCTAGTTATATAGTTTTTTAAAAATATAGGTATGTATATATAACAAAAATATAGTTTTAACTTTCCCCCTCTTTCCCCCTTTCTTCCCTCCTGAGAGTCAAGAGTCGAGACTCGAGACCTTACGTTTCTTGATCCCTGTTCGCTGCTCACAGTCGCTATTTGCTTATCCCTATTGTTGCTTCCCGTTCCCTGCTCCCTATTCCTTGGTCTCTACTCTTTGATCGATACTCCTTGTTCCCTGGTCACTGCTCCCTACTTGTTCTTCCCTGTGCACAAACCACCACTCTCAGGTATGGATTTTGCTCATTTTTCTTATGAGGTATGTATTTTGGCTTTCCTCTAGCTAAACAATGTCTTGTCTCTTGAGGTTGTGCTCATTATTGTTGGAGATGAGCTATAATAAAACATTCAATTATCTAATTCTTTCATAATTATATTGCATGTTGAGGTCTTTATGCATGGCTAATAAAAGCTCTATTTTTGTGCAAAAATGAAGAAATTAAATCCCCATTGTTGTATATATGGTAGTAGACTTCATAGGTTTTTTCATGTAAGAATAACAATCATATTGTTCCTTCTCTTCTTCTTCTTCTTCTTCTAGCATTACATCAAGGCCTTCACAAGATTTGAACCTCCTATGTTGATGGTGAGGATGCTGCATTTTAGGTTTTTGTCTTGTGAAGTCATTATAAGGTTTCCATAGAGGTGAATTAGCCTCTCGATCAAAGCAAGATTCCAGATCATGGATCCTATTAAAACATAAAGACCTTTCTATATTTAGAGGCTTTCCTCCTTCTTGACCAAGACCAAGACCATGACCATCCCAATGACCATGACCATCATCAATATCATCATCATCATCATCTAATCCTTCCATTAGCTCCCATGCATTAATAATTTCCAATTGATCTACACCATTATCAGCATGAATGCTATGTTGATCAGGGTGACCCATACCTTCTTGCTCTTCCTCTTGTTCTTCTTCAATGATCGGATTAAGCTCTGTTCTGAATGATTTGAGGTTATTATAAATGTGGCCCAAATCATCCTTTTTGTCACTGAGCTTGAGAAAACCATAGCTTGATCTAGAAGCAAGGGGAACGACATGATGCCTGTCTTTCACTTTGTTTCTCTCACTTTCTTCTTCTTTTTCTTCATCTTCTTCTTCAATATGATGATAATTTATGGGTTCTGATACAGTTCTTGAAACAGGGGCATACCAGCTTTTATTCATAACATTACTAGAGTTAGTACTAGTACTAGTACCATTAGTAATGGTTTTTTGTGGAAATTTTTTACTAGTACCATTAGAATTTTTTTTGGTAAATATATATCTTTAGTTTTTGGGTTCCAAAATTTTGTGATTGATTTGATTTGGTATTGTATTAGATTTTTTTTGGTTATGCGGCCAAAAAAAATTTCAACATGTTCCGGTTGACATTGTCGTTGGTAGGAACGTGGCCGGCCAAAATTTTAAAATTCCGGTTAGGTTCATGAGAAGCAGGAAAATTTCCGGTAGAGGCTACAAACTTTGCCCAACACTGGACCTAGTGTGTCTAGAAGCCCCACATTGTAATAATGGAGTTATACATTAAACGTTTTTAGACTCACACCATACTAATTGACCTAGGCTTCAAAAATAATTTTAATGTTCTCCCTCCATGTCCCAAATGGTGGTCCATAGAGAGAATTTGATGCAATATGTTGCATTCTTTCCTACAAAATCCCCATTAACTAGTGCACTTTCCAACAAAAACACGATGCACAATAATTTACATTTCCCACATCCATGTCCCAAGTGGTGGTCTATAACAAGAATTGAATGCAATAATTTGCCTTCTGTCATTCAAAATCCCCATCAACTAGCACATTTTGCAACAAGAATGTGATGCACAATATTGTACATTTCCCAGTATTTGGAAACACATCACAAATGTGCCATCTTATACTCACAAGAATATACAAAGCATTTGATGATATAGGCTACATATTACTTTCTCCTTTTCACTCTTGAAAATGATAGTATATCAGATGATCAAAGACCATCAATAGCATCTTCTAGAAAATCAATCATGGTGTCATTAATGGAGGTTGGGAGAGCTACATCCATCATGATTCATTAGTATCCATGTTCATTGAAAGGAGTTGTTGAGATGGGAGTTATAGTCGTAAAGGGATCTCTAATGTAGCAACAAATGCTTCACAAAATGTCCTAAACCCTCTTATATTGTGTGGATATTAGTATTTTGATTTCACAAGTTATTATAAGGAATCTCAAAGGTAGAACATTAGTGGTGCATCACTTTAGGGATCCATTATGTAGCAACAAATGAATCACAAAACACCAATACTCCTATATCGTGTGGGTATCTATATTTTGATGTCACAAACTAGTATAAGAAATCTCAAGGATAGAAAAATAATGGTGCATAACTTTAGGGTGAACATTTTGAGCACTCTACAAACTAGTGAATGAAGACAATGTTTGTCGTTAGTGCTATCCAATTAACTCGTAATTTTGTGATTCTGACCTTCAAAGAAATGCATTTGATATACATTGCAATTTTTCTATTTGCAAATTGAACATTGATCAAGTTACTAGAAGTTACATACTTAGACATAAATATGTTTGACATAAAAATGTTGTAATTGGTTATAGTTCAGGTTTGGATTATATTCCCAAAATTAATGGAGATTAGAGTTTGCAAAAGGCCTTTAAAATTCTGAAAGCTTTGTGATTAGAGGTCTATTGGCTTTCTACCATAGAAGTTGCTCCTACCTTATGCTAGTATGTTGACAAATATAAATTAATTTATGGTCTATCAAGTATATATCATTTGAACTAAGCCTTTAATAAATCATTACTCAAGTGATCATTAATCTCCACATTTAACAAGCATTGTAACATAATATAGGGACTTATTTTTTACTTGGGTCCTTTCCCAACACGGCTTAACCAAGTTCTCTATTTTACGCTTTTTAATTGCATGTATGCCTTAGGGTATTAATCTGAAAATTGTTTATAAGCAATCTACACTTTGATCAATAATTAACTTGTCTACTTGCAAATTAGATAACTTATTATGTGTTTAAATGTTTGAATGTTTAGGCAAGCTTATTATATATGACTTGGCAACCAAAGATTGTGTTCTTAAAAGCACAATTTTAAAAATTATTCTTAAATACAACATGCGAGTGAGTGTTTAGACAACCCTAAATTGTCAATAATGCATTGGGAGGGTGTCTTATAAAATCCCATGGTACCTTTGGTTGCCAATAACAGATCTATCTTGTTTGCATCTTTGTTCAACTCGTATTTCACATCAATGTCAAGTCATAAATCCGCATTGAAATTTTTGCCAAGTTCAAGTCTTAACCACTTCTATTCTTTACCAATATTACTTGTTTAGGTTGATACTCAATCTTTCATTCTCTAGAGTAAATAGCCTTGTGGGACTAGTTTTATGTTGGCCTCAATAATATGGTAAGATTCAATATAGATCAAAAGAATAACGAGAATCCTTTCATTAACAAACTCAAAATTGTGTAATACGACACATGAACTAGGACAAACGAAAACCATGAATAACATGATGAAAATTCAATGAATATTTCATCAAAGCACGTGCAATAAGAATGACTTAAATAGAAATACGTAATATTTGAAGATTGATGACAAACCTAATAAACTAGATTTTGTTCTAAATGTAACATTATAATGGATGTATATTTACAGGAGGTTTGGTGTGCCAAGACCAACATGGATGGGGGTGTCAAAGTTACCGATGATAGCTATGTTTTTATGGTTAGCAATGGGAAAATTGGGAGGATCATTATATGTGGGCTCATTCTTTGTGGGTCTTTGTCATGGCTCCCTTATTTCCTTAACTATCCCAACCGTGTCAGAATTATATGGCCTTAAGTTCTTTGGCACCAACTTCATGCTCACTAACACACATCTCCTTGCGGGTTCATCCATTCTTTCTGGAGTCCTTGCAGGCTATCTTTATGATCTCCATGCTTCTTCCGACACACTCGTATGTTATGGTTCCGATTGTTTTGGGACAACATTCTTCATCTATGCTTCCCTCCTCACCTTCGCACTCTTCCTTGATGCTCTCATTGCTTTCTTGAGTCGTCCCCTTTATCGCAAGGTCCAAAATTTCATCATCAACTTCATTGATAGATCATAGAAGTCCATCATAAGTACAAGATGAAGGCCTTGTTATTCTTTCAAATGCAATGATCTTCGCTGTCTCAAATAGATATCATATTTATTTTGCACAATAGATCAAGAATAAGCTTGTCTAAGAAGAAGTCATTTCTTTTAAGTTTCTATAGCTTGTAGTTTATTGGTGGATCCACTTATTTAGTTTTTTAGTTTGACCTCGCAATGTATCATTTGAAGTACCCCAACTTTGAAAAGAGTTTGTAAAGGCTAAATTTTACGGGAGAATCTAAATTTTGACTAGAATCATAACATTCTAGCATAGACTTAAAATTTTGCGGATAAATGTAATAAGTGCACTTTCGAGCAAACATTTTCGCTTTCTTCATAGGACAATAAATTTACAACATCATTATTTTGACTCATTATGTTTCAATCTCTGTCTTAAATGTCATCTCATACATTATCCATATGTCAACACTTCGTGTTTTTGTATCATATTTGCAATAGTACACCATGTCCCTTTGTCTCTCTTTTGTAAAAGTAGCATGTATGCAAAAATAAATAAGCACCACAAGAGATCGATCGAATCAATATTCTAGTTAGCCTAGGTATATGTAGTTGTACTTGATGGGGAACCATCAAATAATAACTTGTTTCTCATACTCTTATGAAAAGGTATCGGTAGAGCTCAATAATGAGATCTGCCAAATCAATTTTTGATTGAACCTAGGTGTATTCAGAGAACCACCAAATAATGTATTCTTTCTCGTACTTCAATTACTTTTACCATATCACGACAACTAGACAATACCAACGAACCTTGTGCGAGCGCCGAGCACCACTATAATATAAAGAATCTTCATGGCAAGATAAGCACTCTAAGGACAATAAAACTAGATTATATGAAGAAAACTCGCCTCCTTGAGCAATGAGAACATGACGAAGAACCCGATTGCGAGACATTGCTGAAATCATATCTTCTGGTTCAACTTGGGGAAAGCAACAAAAAAGCTTTGGGAGTTCACACTTACCATGGTGTCAATGTTGTTGTGACCCCCCCCTTTCCATGATCGCACATAAAAGGTTCTCTCTTTTGTCTCCACTTTGTACCTGGTGTATTGTTGGTTGGCCTTTTCTATGGGTTGGGAATGAGTTTTTAAGTAGTTGTCTAGTATGCTTGTCCTCCCAAAACAATGGGAATCACCCCAAGCTGCCACCAACCCATGGATTGATCGATCAGTCAGTTGGGGGATTGCAGGCTATAGGGTTTCTCATTCATGGTGGTCCTTAGTTCTTGTTCCACTCCGCCTCAATCCTGCACGAGTCGTGTTCCTTGATCATGTGCTTGCATGTGAACTTGTCGGGCCCGATGCTCATTCGTGGTCTAAAATGGAGGTTTGTGCGATATTTTCTCTGGCCTCCCTACCTCCTGTGTAGCCCTTGCTAGCTGAGATGGAGGAGTTGTTACTTCTGTTCCTCCACTCCTAGGTTAGGGACACAAAGCATGATCATGTCATGGCACTCAAGACTGCCTCATTCTTATATATATATATGTATGGTTTCTACCCCCACTTGGAGAGGCCACATTTCTACCTCAGCCATGCATTGAGACAAGACAAAGACGTGCCCTCGGTTCTATCTAGGAGCCCATGTTGCTTCAAATGGCATGGCGACTTTGTTTTCGCCTCTACCTCGTAGACTAGCCTTTTGCCATGTGACTCGATGAGCATACAAATCGGATCTACTATGGGTGCCACCAATGGGGGTGTGGAGTTGGTCCTTCCTCCTTTCACACACACACATAGTGTAGAGCATGTTCTGTTGTGCAAAACTACTCTCGCCCCACCCTGCTCAAGACGTGATATGGGTCTGCTTGTTCACACCTACTCGTGGAAACTCATGATATCTTTTTCATGAACCTGGTGTGAACAAGGGAATGAGGGGAGATGGCAAACAACCCAACCATCACAAAACAACAACAACAACAACAACAAAAGACACTACAAGAATTACAATAACAACCACAAAAAGCATCAACAACGACAACATTGTCATTGTCATTGTCATTGAACAAGGGAATGAGGGGAGATGGAAAACAACCCAACCATCACAAAACAACAACAACAAAAGATACTACAAGAATTACAATAATAACAACAAAAAGCATCAACAATGACAACATTGTCATTGTCAATCGGATTTGCTCCTATACTAAAAACAATCTACAATTTTGAATTTGCCTTACAATATTCATATTTACTTATAAGATGGTTACTAGCTCCCTCTTTAGAATGCCATTTTTTGTTTTTGAAGTGGTGTATTAATATCCTTCTCGCTTAAAGCTCCTAATAAGAGTTACTCTTCTATTAAGTAGAAGGGTGCCATGTGACCACAACCACTAAGAAAAAAATGGACAAGCTTTTGGAAGACAATTGTAGATTTTTGCCTAAGTAGAAAGCTTTCATAATACCATAATTATGACTCGTCTTAAGATAATAATGCACATTGAAAACTAAGTTACAAAGCTTTTAACACCACCATTGGTTGACACTCTTGCGAAAGAAGACGATGACATACTATCCAAGAAGACATCTAAGAGAGTGGCAAGGATGAACGAGCCTCAAATTTACTCTTGAATCTACAAGCTTTTTTGCTCACATAACCACATAATAAATTGAAGTATAAACATTAATGCCAATGGCTTGGGATTCTTAAGCAACTTCCTCTTGAATATATAAGCTCTTTTGCTCACATAACCACAATAAGATGATGTATAAGCACAAATGCCATAAAAACAAGTTTGTGGGTTCATTTGGGATCATGCACACAAACATTTAGACTCCTGATAAGATGGGCTTACACCATCTTTAGTTGCCCAAGTATTTTCTAGATATTTGACATGCATTTGGTGGGAGTGGAAATAAATCGAACTTGATTTTCATTAGCCATCGATTGCTCACCTAGTTTACAATGTTATCTACTAGTTTGTAATTATTTTGATAATGTGAAGATGCACTTTCTAGTAGCCCGTCAATATATTCTTCCAAACCTAATAATAAGGTGATGTCTATTTAGTTCTCCATTCTTGAAATCTCTCAATTTTCTCACAATCTTGCTCTCAAGTTCTATTATTATCGATCAACACCTTCCATTTGGTGGGAAAGATTCACACTCAAGTTTTCGTCCTTAATAATTTGCAAATATCATTCGGCAATCACTTATGAGCAACTATATTGTGGTTTAGTGAAGCTACATAATATATATGGGTCTTCGTTTAGAACTGGTATGATCAATTCATCCCCCATTTCTAAGTTATATTAGCTAGTTAAGTAACTTTATGTTGTACCCCCCATTTTCGTTTTGTATTCCACGTGGTTAACGAAATTGTTGATAACAAAACTTAGAGGGAACGTGATTTCGGAGTTCCCCAAGTATCAAATGGCCAAACCATATTTATATTTATAATTTTATTGCTTACTTTGAGTAAAATATAAATGATATATTTTTTTATGGGAGTGGTGCTTTAGACATTGAACAATGTTAAATCATTACATAGCTAAATGCAAAGAATGTCCCGAGATCTCCCCATTGACTTCCGAGTGAAGCACGACGCTATGTTGTATGTATGGACATGCATTAACAGCTAGAGTGACTACTATCTCGATGAGTTACTCGACGATCCAATCTTGTTAGTGCATGTTCATTTCACAATTTCATCGTGGTGGGTAAGGTGTTGGGCTTCACCAAATCATGTGACCAGATGCATGTATCAGTATGTATATATATAAAAATGAAGGCAGAAGCAAAGAGAAGACAAGGCAGTGAAGTGTGTATATTTACATATTTGCTCTAAATGTTTTGCTTTTGAAGAAAGAAAAAGCAAAAAGCAAAAAGCAAAAAGCAAAAAGGAAGGAAGACGTATGGATCCACGGAAAAGAAAAAGAAAAAGGAAAAGAAAAAGAGAAAAGCGAAAATGAAAAAGAAAACGAAAAACAGGAAAGCAAAAGCAAAAGCAAAAGAGAAACGCAAAAGCAAAAGAAAAAGGAAAAGAAAAAAAAGCAAAGCCAAAATAGCAGAAGAAGAATAAAAATAAAATTAGAAGATCAGAAATGCAAAATATATTTAGATCGAGAGATGGTGGAAAAGAAGAAGAAGAAGAAGAAGAAGAAGAATATCTGCTTCCCAACCTCAGTCAGCATCGATGGCGTTAAATCAGAAACCCTAATCCCGATCCTTCTGCAACAAGCAAAACTGATCTTACATCCTTTTGTATCCACCTACTAATGGCGCTATCTCAGACACCCTGACCCTGATCCTAATCCTAATCAGTCTGCAACAGGCAAGCTTTGCTTCTCTATCCTCATGTATGTATGACTTTATTGATTGTCTATCTTATTTTCCACCGTTCTGCTTTTCCTTCTTCTGATCGTTTTTTTATCTGTTTTTATATTAATTCCAACGATGATGATGATGATGATGATGATGATGATGATGATGATGATGATGATGATGATGATGATGATGGATGGATCGTCTTCTTGTTAATCTTGGGTTTTTCCCCTGTTATCTTGTTTTTATGCAGTAATGATTTGATCGTACTATAGAGAGATTTTGGAGGCGTTTTGAGTGCATGTAAAAGAAGAAGATTAATAATAGAAGGAAAAGAAAAGCGATTTTTGTGCTGATTGTTCCAAGAGCTCAGAAGGTGTGGAGAAATACAGGGATACTATCAGGAGGAGAAGTACAGTGAAGTGCTTAAGAACGACAAGACGGTGAAGAATTTAGGAGGAGAAGAGGGCGAAGAGTTTTAAAGGAAAAGAGAATAACAGTGTGAAGAAGAGCAAAATCTTTTGGGGTTTTAGACAGAGGTAGGCAGAGAGAGAGAGAGACATAGAGGGATTATGCTGGGGAGCATGGTTAAGAAGAATGCTGGCACTGGCCCAGGCACAGTGGCCGTTGAGGCGGACAGCGTGATGGAGGCAGTTGCGAATGCGCACTTCTCTGGCCTCCGCCTTGATGAGGTCACCCAGGCCCCCTTCATTGAACAAGTCCCCCGACAGCCATTTGTTATTGGTATGTCCAAGCCCTCTCATATATTTCCCTTGTATGCTTTTTCTCTTGTGACATGTGACAGAGAAGAGCTCCTTGGTCATTACCAAGCAGCCTTTTTTGTGATTGGTATGTTTTAACTTATTATCATATCCCACAAATAGAATTTTGGTTAATGTTTTGCTTCCTCGTGGTTTTCTTTCAACTCAAAGATAGTTCATTCAACTTCAAACTCTTGGTTTTTGTCTTATGACCACATCCGTTAATAGCTTTTTGTTATCAATATGTTCCTCATTTCTTTCTCTATTGATGGTTTTAACTCAAAATGTGAGATAAAGACTCTCCTATAGTAATTTATTTTAGTGACCAGGTTTATAAAGCACACAGAGTTCTTTGCTGTTGCCTTTTTTGTGATTATTGTCTTCATTAGGTTTGAGCTCAAATTTTATAGCTGTATCTATGATCATGTCGATGAGCAGCTTTTCGTTACTGGCTTATTTCCTTACTTCCTTTTATTTGGAGTAATCTTAACTTAAATGTGAGACAGAAGATAGTTCAAAAATCTTGGTTTTATCTTATGATAATTTTCAAATCATTGATATGTGTATTCAAATCCCTCTATTGGTAATTTAACCCGAACATGTGACACTCGTAGTCTTATCTTGATTCTTATGATCAAGTCTCAAAGTATCCTTTTGTTATTTGTATGTGCTTATGTATTGATCTAGTTTGATAATATCAACTCAAACATGAGATAAAAGATAGCTCAACCTTTTGGTTTTATTTTATGAGTGGAAATCCATATTACATAAACAGTCTTGTGTTATTGTCATGTTTACTCATTCCTGATTTATTTGTGCACTTGTTTCTGATTTATGTTTTCATTATTTCTAGTCTAAGATGTGAAATAAAAGACCATCATCTTCAGAAATTCCAGTTGCATCGTTTAACCAAAGAAGACACTCCCCATGAGGATCCAGTTTACGTCGTATATTTGTACCCACCCTTCAGATTCATAAGCATTTTGAATGCCTGAATCCGTTTGTAGAGAATATCCTCTACCTATGTAATTTCAAATTTCTTCCTGTTGGTTATTTTACATTAATTGTGAGAATCTCTGGATGGTAGCTGTTGTGTAGGTATTGAATTCCAAATTCCTTTCTCTGGTAGTTCTTTTACTTCAAAATTGAGAATATTGGATCGTAGTTCCAGCTCATTAGGTATGACAGATGTACGAGCAGATTTTGTAATTGGTATTTGTTTTTTCTTCTCTTTGTGTGTGTTGGTTTTCTTAGCTCAAATTTAAATTGAAAAGAATGTTCTGATGGATCAAACTATTGGCACAATCTTATGAAGTGGACGTTTTGTCTGCATATTGGTTAAAAATGTTCAAATATATATTAAGAATGTTTACATATTGGTTAAGAATATCTATGTATATCAAGGGTTATCATCCTCTCTCAAAATATCAAGTGTCTATATGTGCGTGTGTGTATGTAACATATTGATTAAGAATGGTCTCTCTCTCTCTATATATATCAAGAGTTAACGTCATGTCTCTATGTAGCAAGAAAGTTCATATGTAATATACACATGTTAACAATGTAGATTGATGCTTAATTTAGTTTTGCTCAGAAGAGTAGAATGGTCATGCTGTAGGTGTTGCTGGGGGTACAGCCTCTGGGAAAACGACTGTTTGTGACATGATCATTCAGCAGTTGCATGATCACCGTGTAGTTCTTGTCAATCAGGTAGTTCTCACTGATTAGTTAGAGCTTGATTGTGATATGAATGCTTGAAGTTCTATGAAAATTCCTGTGCTAGAGAACTCTGGCTGAAATTCTTCTTACAGCTGTTATTCATTTTTATAGGACTCATTCTACCGTGGATTAACCCCAGAAGAGCTCCAGCATGTCCAGGAATACAATTTTGATCATCCAGGTGATTTTCTTGATTATTTCTCCTCTTACCAGGAGGATTTTTTATGCTTTTACTTGTTTGATACTATTAGACTAAGCGAGGCTTAAGAGTTTGTAAATGCAAAGGTTTAGAGCTAGAACAAGAAACATTGTTGATGTCATGTATTAAAGTGGCTTGAAATATCTCCAAAATACCAAATACAGTGATAGGTTCATGATATTCATGATATTAAAAGGAGTGCATGCAACTTTCTGGTTCGTAATTTGAATAGACATTGGGATCTATCAGTACAGGTTGGTATTCTATACAGTGTGGTATTCAAGTGATCATTTCCTAAATCTGTCTGATAGGTATGTAATTGTGTTAAATCTTTATCATATGTGGGAGAATTGGCAATGAGCCTTTATTGTCACTCAAGGAGGTGGCCTTATTGACTGAAAATATGAAGCAGCTAGAAGCTAGATCTTAATTTGGATATCTGGTCTTAGAGTGGACAAGTATCATACACTACTGAAGAGTTTTTCTTGGATCACTACATTGAGAAGGTAAGTGAAGTAAAAGAGAATGAAAGGAAAACGGATATATGTTGCTGTAGCTGGATTGTAGTAAACACCTTTTATTGTATACTCATTCGTACTGATGGATTACCT
The DNA here is from genome assembly GCF_043228905.1 of Azolla caroliniana. Lineage (NCBI taxonomy): Eukaryota > Viridiplantae > Streptophyta > Polypodiopsida > Salviniales > Salviniaceae > Azolla > Azolla caroliniana. The sequence continues at coordinate 2,441,222 of NW_028230439.1, read as the reverse complement.
TAAAACTTACTGATGAATCACTTCAGACTATGAGTCAGCGTTCAAGGTGAATTATGTGGGTGATGATCAACAAATTACAAAGCTGATCTAGATGATGCAGTGGAGGGTGGGAAACAATCAAGGGAATGTCTGTGTATGAGTACAATACTAGGTGTAATGAAAAACTTACAAGGACTTGAGCAGATCACATTGCAAGTGCTGTTCTGAAACTATAGGGTGTCTGATGTGTTCTAAATCATTCTGTACAGCCATTTCACTATTTCTGCTTTCATTGCACCCATCAATTTTATCTGTGAAGATTAATTTATTTTTAAGGGCTCATATGAGGGTCCTATGGTGGTGTCATGCAGATGCATTTGATACAGAGCAACTTCTTGAGTGTGTTCATACACTTCGACGAGGAGAATCTGTTCAGATACCTATTTATGATTTCAAGACACATCAGCGGTACACAGATACTTTCCGCAAGGTTCAGTATTGCTGTTCAAGCTCTCCTTTTAGTATGCAGGGCATAATTGTTCTCACTGTCAAAACATAAGGAATCTGAACCAACATGTTTGTATGCTCATGTTTCTACTTGTCTCTTAAGTTCTTGAAACTGATTATTGCATGTGCTTTTCCAGGTCAATGCGGCTGATGTTGTAATTTTGGAAGGAATTTTGATATTTCATGATCCTCGACTTAATAGCCTGATGAACATGAAGATCTTTGTAGATACAGGTTAATCTCTTCTAGTTCTGGGTCACTTGGATAAAATCGATTACTATGTTTCTTGTGGTGCTATACTAGGTTTGAGCCTATTGATCACATTTATCTGCTATTGGTGGCATATAGTCGAAAACATGTGCTACTTAACTAGGAGTAGCTGATATAGCATTTATATGTTCTTTTAATAAGTCAATGTACAGTCTACAGAATGTAGTTATGATTATAATCCATGTACAGCGCAGATGCAGATGTAAGACTAGCGAGAAGAATAAGGCGAGACACAGTACAAAGAGGAAGAGATGTGAACAATGTGCTTGAGCAGGTGACCTTTACAAAACTCGTAGCATTTGTCTTCTCTGAGAATATAATACTCTAACTGCGTAATGGATATAGATGTTTATGCATGCATTTGATTCTATAGGAGGCTACTTAAAGTGACAATTTCATATTGATGTGTTAGTAGTATATATTCTGAGATTGGGCCATCTTACAAATGTATTAAGTGAATTAGTTATCAGAAAGATGAAAGGGTATTTTGGTTTTTGACAAGTGTGACATCCCTGGAATTTGTTGCAGTATGCCAAATTCGTAAAGCCATCATTTGATGACTTTGTGCTTCCAACAAAGAAATATGCAGATGTTATAATCCCTCGTGGAGGGGATAATCATGTTGCCATTGACCTCATTGTGCAGCACATCAGAACAAAACTAGGGCAGCATGACCTCTGTAAAATATATTCAAATGTTTATGTCATCCAAACAACATACCAGGCAATCATTTTATTTGATCAAACTTTCCATTCATGCCTTCGTTTCCACCTTCCGATAACGACTATTAATATGATGTCTTGACTATCCAGATTCGAGGTATGCACACGCTAATACGAGACCAGGAAACAACAAAACATGATTTTGTGTTTTATGCTGATCGATTGATACGGCTGGTAATTCTTGCACGTGTTTAATTTTTTATTTTGCTCATTTACTTTGTAAATTGAACTAGACTGGTTGTCTAAATTCAAGTTCACTTTGTTACTTGTTTTTTTAACACAAATTTACGTTTGTAGGTTGTGGAACATGGTCTTGGTCATTTGCCTTTTACAGAAAAACAAGTTGTCACTCCCACTGGTGAGTTTTCCATTCTAAACTATCCTATATTGATTGGTGACTAAACAAAGCAAAGCATACAAGGTTTTGACTTCTTCATGTGTAATCAACCCTTCCTTTTGATTGACTTGATTGAGTTTTCAGATAAATAAGTAATCATAGAACTCCATTGACTTTACCTGTGGATCTTAGCTCTGCTTATATCTGTTTGTTGCATAACAAGAAAGAAGACCTTCCAATAGAAGATCAGGAAACTTATCTGTTTATTCTCTGGGAGTTGGGGATCAAGCCAAATAAATTATATTTATGGGCGATTATTTTGTATTACAGAAGACAATTTAGTGAGGCCGGACTGACATTGGAACGGGGATACTAACTTATGAATCTGACAGGAGTATCCAAAATGAACTACTTTTATTGTTAGTGTTTTGCTGGACAAATGTTGCTTGCTTTTTATGCAAATGCTTGTTTCCATTTCGTCTGTTTTGTGTGTACAATATGCAAAATACTGAAATGTCCCTTTGTTTTATCGAGTCAACTTTTATCTTAAAATCCATTACTTTATACATTAAAGTATATTAATGGCAAAGTCTTCTGCCTAAATACAGGTTCTATCTACACTGGAGTAGACTTTTGCAAGCAACTTTGCGGCGTTTCGATTATTAGAAGGTTAAAATGCGTGTAATTTTTGTGTGCCTTCCGTTTCTGTCTGTGTTATATGTCTTTGAAATCTATTTTGATTCTAATCGATAAGATCAGATGCATATAGAATCTGTCCATGAGTGTGTTAAAAATATATTGGGAAAAGCAATGGCCACTTACCTTGTAATATGCGTGCATCTATGCTCTTGCCATGACTCATCTGTCCTTGTGTTATTAATCTATGTTTTAGGAAATCCATGACGTTAGTATATGTAATTTGTATTTGAACATCTTCTAAATTGAAGAAACAGCCATTGCCTGCTGGTTGTAGGAATGTTCTGTAAGCAAGGGCTATGTACCTCATAATATGCATGCATCTACTATCTTGCACGTACTCATCTGTCCATGTGTTATTCATCTATCTTTTTAGGAAGTCCCTAACATAAGTGTATGTGAAATGCTTTGGAACATCTTCTAGATTGTAGAAGTTGCCAATTGGTGCTAGTTGTAGGACTGCCCTTTCTGCTTCACAGCATGTGTTAGTGTTGCGAATCTTGCTAGGTTGTTTGGACATCTTCTAAATTGTCGAAGACAGCCATTGGCTTCTGGTTCTATGAATTTTCTGTCTGCTTCACAGCATGTGTTAATGTACCGAACCTTGCTAGGTTCTTGGTGTGACATAATGATAACGGCATTAAAATAAGATTCTTACCTAATTATGGAGATCTTGAAAAAGTTTAATATCCATTAGGTTGATGGGCAATGTACATAGAATGTTGTTTCAAAAACATTATTTTCATATCTTCTCTGTTAGTGGGGTGTATGTGGGAGGGTGAGATTTGTTGTACATGTTAGTCTTAGGACTATGTTTTTGGTGGTGTAGTGTTTTGTGCTCACATAATATTAATGGCAGTGGTGAAAGTATGGAAAATGCATTGCGTGCTTGTTGCAAAGGAATCAAAATAGGGAAAATTCTTATCTATCGCGATGGAGATAATGGTAAACAGGTGAGAATCTCATACCAATTATCTGTGCACTTGTTCTGAGTGATGCAATATTTCTCTCTAAAATCTGGTGCCACAGTTGATCTATGAGAAGCTACCTCGAGATATTGCGAAGCGTCATGTGTTGCTGTTGGATCCTGTACTTGCAACAGGTATATATAGTAACAAGTGATTCCAGATAACTTATATACTTGAGTATTTCATGTTTCACTTCACTTATTCAAAAAGTAAATTGCATTTCTACTAGTCCACTAATGAAGCATTTCTCTATATTATTAATAAAATCAATTTTCATTTCTAATTAATCCACCATATTAAGGTTTGGAAACATATTTTGGTAGTTGTGAATCTATGATGTACCCATATAATTATGTTTATAGCCATATCCGTGTATATACAATGTATAGTGTACATTCATGTATATAATATAATATACATATTTTAGATGTATTTATTAAAGGTTACTGTTGCAGGGCATTCAGCAGCTCAAGCTATTGAGTTATTGGTGCGAAAGGGGGTACCAGAGGATCACATAATTTTCTTAAACCTAATCTCTGTAAATTCCTTGCAATCCCTACAATATTTTGCTGGTTCTCAATGTTTTCAATACACTCAAATTAAATGCATTTTTTCCTGGAGGATCAGATAATGTTCTTAAGCCCAACGTCTGTAGATCCCTCATAATCTCTTTACTTTTTTGCTTCTCCTCCAATTTTTCATTTAAAAATATTACACTCAAAGTAAATTTTATTTTTCTTTATATACATAGGCGTGGATCCACCTATGATTATCAACCAATATACATAATGGTGTTCTTACCATTAAAACCAATACACGCTTCATTTAATGAAAATATTTGGTCTGTTTTGCTCTTCTGACAGTCTCCTGAAGGCATCCATGCTGTTTGTAAGCGATTCCCATTTTTGAAGATTGTGACATCGGAGATTGACTCTGGTTTGAATGAAGACTATCGAGTTGTTCCTGGAATGGGAGAGTTTGGTGATCGTTATTTCGGAACTGATGATGATGCACCTGATGTTCCTTATGCTATTGCTACTACGTTGCGAAAATCCCATAACAAAAACTCGACGACAAAATTTTGATTCCCCAATTAAGTTTCAATATTTCTTCAGGATAAGAGCTTCAATAATTTCTTCAGTTCTTACTAAAATCCTCTGAAAGAGGGATAAAAAATGTATCGAATGAGAAAATCTGATATTAATTTTGATTTGTAGGTTCATTCAATGCCAAATGTTCCGGTCAATTTGCTAGACATGGGAATAAGAGTTTTTTCTTTGTTTCTTCCTTCGGCAAGAAGGGATAGAGAATCCATTGTTGGATGTTAATTGCATTTATATGATTATTCTATGAGTTTTTATTCAGTGGCCGCCCACCCACTAGTTTTATGCTGAGTTTTTTAGTCTGTCTGATAGGGAAGAGGCATATCTAAATGGATAACGAGCTAACCTTCATCAAGGGGAATGTTTGCCAACTTGGTAAATTTTGTATATTGTTTATGAGAGTTTTGATAGAATATAGGAAATTGGGTTGAAATTGAAATCGTTTGTGGGAGTTGATAGAATATAGGTAGACTTTTCCTCTTTAATTGATTGAATGATAAATCCTTTGCTTTTGTTATTTGTGAGTTGTTTCGTGTCATGAGGTATATGTTTCATGAACTAAAAATAAACCTCACTGTCTTTCTATCCATCTATATACTTTTTGAAGGTATTTTTCTTTTGCCAAAAATGAGGTTCCCAGGAAAGGATTTAAGAAATTTTTGTGCCTTATTTCTCGCTGTAGAGTTGTATCCTTAGTTGTGGAAAGATCCATATTTAGCCTATGAATCTAATGCTCCTACTCATGTTCCAGTTAATTAAATCTTGGTCGACTTAAATGAAGGGCTATGAGCATGCTTGATATTCTCAAGTACAACATTAGAATAATTGCTATTTTCAAGGGCCGAGCTATTCAAGATGTTCCTTGTCATCATTGATTCGTTGTGCTCCCAATGAAGTGTGTTGGATTTTCTGTGATTGTTCCATTTGTATCTTTGTATTTGGTGGCCAATGTTTTATGTCATTGGAGATCAATAGGTTACATATTAATATTCCAAAGCATCTGATCCTTTTGAACTTTGTTAACTAAAATTGGCGTTGAATATTGATCGGGATCTGAAATGATTTGCATGGGTAATGGATACAAACAAGTACAGAGTGATAAATTTAACATAAATGCAAATGCTTGAGCCGTAAACGCAATGGCTAGTTACTCATCTGCTACTACCAAATAAGCTTGTCACTATTTTGGGTAGTGCATTAAAATACTTGCCCACTTTACATTAAGTATATCCAATGGATCCAACGAATTGCTGACATTTGAGTGATTTGACTTTATTGACTAAACAACTAGCAATTTACTTTGAGCCATTTACTTGGTGCATTTAAGTATATTGTTGTAATGGTCTTTGCACAATAGTGAAATTTATTATCATTACCTAGACTAATGGGACGCATGTTCGAAAAGTCTGTTGTATCTTACTCTTAATGATTTTCAATAACTTTCATGCACCTAAATGTATTGGTTGTTGATTTGTGCATGTGTGTTGTGAGATATATTCTTGAACATCATAAGATCAAAATGCATCCGTCTTAGTTGATGTAATCCAAAAATCAATAGAATGCTGTAATATGGATGTTGGAATAGTAATAGAATGAAATGTATATAATGGTGGCTGCACACTCAATGTTATCTATACCTATCACTCTTGATGGTAAACTCATTGAATTCATAGGTATAGTGCCCTTGCAACCCAAAACATCTAAGGGTTTTCACATACCTCTTAGTGCTTTAAACTTCCATGGGCTAAATGGCCACACTCCCTCTAAGAAGTTGGCCGCGAAAAGGATCCTTCTAGTTGGTCTCGTTTTTAAGGTAACTAACATGACAAATCACTCCACTAGCTAAAAGAATGGGGTTATATTTTTAAAAGAAGGTTGATCAAACATAAATAGAGAAGGATCTTAACATCAGATTGACATATTGTCAATCCACTTGTGTTTCTTAATGCCCAATTTACATCACGATGTAACAACAAGGACAATGTATTGTTGGTAATAGTATACATCAAGCCAAAGATGATCTTGTCTTTGACATATTGATATATCCTTTTGAACTACAACCATGTGTGCATGTGTAGGTGCTTGCATGGATTTGATGACAATGCTAACAACATATGCAATATCTCGAGTTCAAATGATAAGATCAATAAACTTTCCTACTATTTGTTAATATCTCTTTGCAAAATCAATAAAACATTAATACCTCAGGATTTCCAATTATTTCCATTGGGGTTTTAATGGGTTTACAATCATGCATGCCAAATGTCATGCACTATCAGTACATAATGACATGCATATGCCCAAAACACCTTTATAACATTCATTTCAAATATCATGGCTCTCATAAAACCTTAAGAAATGTGGATTTTCTGTTTAGTTACTCCATCCAATTCAGGTGTATACCTCAATGTTATGTATCTCATTATTTTGGATTCTCATAAAGTTTGTGTCAAAGACATTCACCACCACCACCACCACCAATTCTAAAAGCTTTTAATTTTCTTTTTTCCAAATAAAAAAACTACTTCCTTTAGTTAAGGCAATGTACATAGGATAATTTACAACTCATATCTTACAAGCCATCTTGCATGTCAAAAGAAAACAATATGTGTAGAGGAAACAACAAAAACAACTCCAAAACACCACATCATTCGATGCGCATAGCATTACCCAAACGCATACTCTCCATGTGAGCCTCATACAACCCTAATTCAACATATACGTCCTCCATTCACTTCTCATGGCAACACCCATCTAGATGTTAGGTACACTCGGAGGGAACAACCACTGTGGTGGTTGATAATTCCACTTCGCTTTACCATCCACCATCTGCAACATTGATGAACTGCTCCATTTTAGAAGGAACCGAACTCTAGCTTCTTCACTTGCGTCAGAGGGCCCTTGAAGACTTTCAAACTCTCCTTGTAACGTAGAAATAAGATTAAACCAGATCATCATTAAATTCTCAGCCGGTGGGGTTCGCTTACCTGCGAAAGTCTCCTTGCACCTAGATACCCACACTTGCCAAACCGTAAGGCCGACCACTAATAACCACATGTCCACGTAGCATTCATGTAAGAAGAATGAACCTCCTTGCGCTGGTTGTACAGTTCCTTGCATCACCTTTAAAGAAGGACTATTTCCATTCCTTCCTTGAAACCATGAAGCCGATTCAGTGGCCAAAGAAGGATTATCTCCCGTTGGAACAACTCGATGGGTGATTAACCAAAAGAACACTTTGACCCGCTCGAGAAGGGATGAGTTCCATATCATGCTCTTGGTTCTATCCACGAAGATTGAATTGACAACTACATGGGCCAACTTGTTGGCACACTTCTCACTGTCATGATATGGCAAGAGTCGAGTACGTAGCATATTATTTTGATTTAAGTTTTAATATAGGAAATTAATGTATATTCCAGATTTCTCTGGAACATTCTAGAAGCTTCAGGATTTCTCCTGAGAACACTATAAAAGAAGGCACTAGGCATTATGTTGAACCAAATTGGTTCAACGCCAGTCTTAAGCCTCATAGTCATCTTGTACTTACTCTTCCTATAATATATCATCTGTTATCATCATCTCTCTCTCTCTCTCTCTCTCTCTCTTCTCGTCTCTTTCCTCCCTCTGGGGAGTCTTACGCAGTCCCGTCCCCTTAGTACTAATAATACTTCCCTTCTCTAGTACTAATTCTCTCTCTGTTTTAGTACTATTCCTAACAGTTTGAACCAATTTTGCCTCTCTAGTCTTTCTTTTGTTTCCCTCATCCTCTTATCCTTTTTCTATACAATGGCTTCTGTTAGCGCCCAAGAATACCAATCCGTTTTCTCCGAGCTACAGTGTCTAAAAGAAAATTTTGTTGCCTTGGAACAAGAAAACCAACGGTTGTTAGGGGATCTTCAACAAATCGCCCTAGAAAAACAGTAAACGCAGCAACAACATGGGGAGTTGCAACAGCAACATGGGGAGTTAGCGGTACATGTGCAACAACTCGAAGCAACATTGCAACAATAAGGATCAAGTCCCCAAGGATTTCATAAAGAGCCCAAGATTGGACTTCCTGTGAAATTTGATGGAATGTGATCGCAATTTAGGGGATTCCTCAATCAGGTACGCTTAGTCATTCAAATGCATCCTTCTCGATACCCCACTGATGCATCCCGAGTTGGCCTAATAGGCACGTTGCTTAGCGGCTCAACTTTGGCATGGTTTGCTCTGCTTCTGGAAAAGCAATCGCCCTTACTTAATAACTTTGAAGACTTTATTAGTGAGTTTAAAGCTTGCTTTGGAGATACAGACAACATCCGGACGGTGATCAACAAAATCCGACGATTGCGTCAAGGCGATCGTCCAGCCTCTGCCTACGCGACGGATTTCCGTCTACTCGCTTCAGATATCCCCTGGGATGATCAGGCACTAATGGAGTAGTTTCGCTACAGCCTGCGAAACGATGTCAAAGGTCTACTTCTAGCCTTCCCCGAAGAACCAAAGTCTCTTACGGAGGCAATCAGTCGAGCGGTCCGATGCGACAACCGCCTTTTCGAACGGCGTTCGGAAGGTCAATTACAAATACCACGCTCTAGGCCGGAGCCCACTTATGCCTCAGTCGCGGCTAAACCGTTTGCACGAGACATACCTCAAGCAAATACTCTGACACCGATGGAGATCGACACCATGCCTCAACGTGGCCCGTTATCGGAAGAAGAAAAGCAACAACGACGTGAAAATCGATTATGTCTTTATTGCGGTGGACCAGGGCATATCGCAATCAATTGTTCCCATAGGCCAAGAAGATAGGTAAATCAAATCGTAGCCTGTACTAAACCTGAGTCAATTCTTCCCTTAGGAGTGTATGATAGTATTAATAGTACTAATAGCCCAAGTATCTCAAACAAATTTGAAATCCTTAGTCAATTAGATGAAGAGTTAAACGATTGAGTCCAGCCAAAATAGGAGCCGTTTGGTTGGACAGCCCTAGATCTGTACAACCCATTAGTGGTTCCATTCCCTCCAAGCAAGTTAGCTATGTGTTCCTAGCCCAAGTCATGGTTAGTACTAAAAGTACTCCCCCAGTACACGTCCTAGGACTTCTAGATTCCGGAGCTAATTCCTGTTTCATGGATCGAAATTTTGCCCGAGCTTCTCAGATATCCTTAAGAAAACTTCCTTGCCCCACATCTATAGTAGTCATTGATGGTCGTCCCATTGCTTCCGGGAATATTGTAGAAGAGTCAGAACCCATTCAAGTTGTCCTAGGTAGTTTTGTGTGTGTAGTAGCATTTAATATAATTAGTAGTCCAGAGCATCCCATTGTCATGGGATTACCTTGGTTTGAATTACATAATCCAGACATAGATTGGAGAACAAGAGAAGTCGGACATCGACAACCCCAAGAATCTACTCATCGAGTTTCGACCATTTCACTACGTCAATTACGCGAAGAAGGACACAAGGAGGCAATGTTCCTATTTGCAATATTAGTACATCCTTCCATCACTATTAAGGAGGAATCCTTAGTGCAACTTCCGACGAAATATCATCCTTATGCCGATGTATTTGACAAGGTAAAAGCCGGTACTCTTCCTCATCATCGTCCCTATGATTGTCCCATCGATTTACAACCAGGAGCAGAGCCACCATGGGGACCGATTTACAACTTGTCACCCACCGAGTTAGAAGTCCTTCGAGCCTACATAGAGGAGAACTTGGCAAGCGGGTTTATTCGTCATTCGAAATCTCTGGCTGGTGCACCCATCTTCTTTGTCAAGAAGAAAGATGGCTCACTTCGTCTCGTCGTTGATTACTGCGGCTTGAATAGGTATGCACTTCCTCTTATATCAAGTCTTTTAGAGCGAGTTAATGGTGCCAAGTTTTTTACAAAAATCGATCTACGAGGAGCATATAACCTCGTGCGGATCCGACCGGGAGATGAATGGAAGACCGCCTTTCGCGCGCGGTATGGGCATTTCGAATATACTGTCATGCCGTTCGGTCTAACCAATGCACCCGCAGTCTTCCAACACATGGCAAATGTTATATTCAGAGACCTCTTGGATATTTGTTTGATCATCTATCTGGATGATCTATTGATTGATTCGAAGACCCAGGAAGAGCATGATTCTCATGTACTATTAGTACGAAAACGACTCCGCGAGAATGGTCTTTATGCCAAGCTAGAAAAATGTAGCTTTGATTGCAAGCAAGTGGAATTTCTAGGCTACGTCATCTCCTCAAAGGGCATCTCCATGGATCCAGCTAAAGTCCAAACTGTGCTAGAGTGGCAAATTCCACGGTCGGTACGAGATGTACAATGTTTTCTAGGTTTTGCTAACTTCTACCGCAAGTTTATACAAGATTACTCGAAGTTTATTTTACCTCTCACACAACTTACAAAGAAGGGACAAGCATTTCTTTGGTCCAATGAAGCGGACATGGCTTTTCGACATCTTAAGAAAGCCTTTACATCAACTCCTATTCTAGCTCATGTGGATACAAACAAACCATTCATCATGGAGGCCGACGCATCGGATTTCGCCCTCGGTAGCATCCTTTCTCAACAAGGAGATAAAGAAGAGTTACATCCTGTGGCTTTCCATTCACGCAAATTTGATGCAACGGAAATCAACTACGAAATACATGACAAGGAGTTATTAGCCATCGTGGATTCCTTTGTGCAATGGCGGCATTTCTTAGAGGGCTCTCCACATCAGGTCATCGTCTTTAGTGATCACAAGAATCTTGCTTATTTCCAGAATGCTCGGGTGCTAAATCGATGACAAGCTCGGTGGGCTCAATTCCTCACGCGTTTTGACTTCAAAATCACATATTGACCGGGGAAGTAGCAAGGAAAAGCAGATGCGTTATCACGGCGTTCATATCTTGCACCTCGTCCTCGTGATCCAGTGTTTCATAATCAAAAGCAAGTAATCTTGGGACCAACACGATTGCACACAACGCGGATTTTTCACACCCTAATGGATTCCCGGATTACCGATTACATATGTGCGAACTTGAAGACAGACATCAAGACATTTTGGCGCACATTGATACCTCTCGGGCATCCTGTTCGCAATCTCAACAACCAGACCTATGGACTACCGACAATTCGAATATCATGATGGTTTGTTATTCTTTAAAAAGCTTGTATATGTCCCCGATTGCTCCTGTCGCCTTCAAATTGTCCAAAATTGTCATGACACCCATACGTCGGGACATTTCGTTTGGATCTTGTTCAACGATCTTTTTGGTGGCCCCATATGCGACGTTTTGTCGAAGACTACGTTCGGACTTGTGATGCTTGCTGCCGAGCAAAGATGCCCCGACACCATCCATATGGCTTGTTGGAACCCTTATCGATTCCAAGTAAGTCGTGGCAGTCTATTTGTCTTGATTTTATCACTGATCTGCCGGTCTCGAAGGGGTTCGATGTTATCTTAACCGTCGTCGATCGATATACTAAGATGGCACATTTTGTGTCGTGTACTAAGGCCATCACTAGCGAGGACACCGCCGCCCTTGGCATGCGTGAGGTATTTCGGCATCATGGCATGCCAGACAGTATCATTAGTGACCAAGGACCTCAATTCGTCTCCAAATTTTGGCAACATCTTTTCAAGATGCTCAAGGTCTCTTGCAACCTCTCCTCCGGCTACCATTCCCAGAGCGATGGGCAGGCGGAACGAACAAACCAAACGCTGGAACAATATCTCCGGTGTTTTCTGAGTTAACAAGACGATTGGGCCGAGATTCTCCACTTTATGGAGATAATGTCATGATATGGCAAGACTCGAACCCATGACCTTATGTTATATGGGTCGAGCTCTTGACCATTATACCATCTATTGTAATATGTAAAATATTATTTTGATTTAAGTTTTATTATAGGAAATTAATGTATATTCCAAATTTCTCTGGAACATTCTAGAAGCTTCAGGATTTCTCCTGAGAACACTATAAAAGAAGGCACTAGGCATTATGTTGAACCAAATTGGTTCAACGCCAGTCTTAAGCCTCATAGCCATCTTGTACTTACTCTTCCTATAATATATCATCTATTATCATCATCTCTCTCTCTCTCTCTCTCTCTCTCTCTCTCTCTCTCTCTTCTCTTCTCTTTCCTCCCTTTCGGGAGTCTTACGTAGTCCTGTCCCCTTAGTACCAATAGTACTTCCCTTCTCTAGTACTAATTCTTTCTCTGTTTTAGTACTATTCCTGAAACTCATGATACCAACCTAACTTTCTCCCCAAGTGCTTCGAGTATTCGAAGAAACCTAATGATTTAACTTGTTCTCCCTTCCACATGTATTCAGCGGGATCCCATTCTAAGCACTCGAGAGGCTTGCCTTCAACCACATACAAGATCCAGTCCTCCTCAACCTCTTCAATTGGTGGATTCACCTTCCATTTCTTCTATATTGATTCTCACCTATGGATATGAACTCAAGAGATTTTTGGAAACACGTTACCTTTATTTTTCATCAAGTATATCCAAATCACGCAAGAAAAATCATCAATAAAGAGAGCGAAATACATGCATCTTACATTTGCTGGCTCTTGTGATAGTCATCAAATATCCATATTCACAAAAACTTAGGAGGATACTAAGATGTCTCTTAATAGCTTTATAGGTCTTATGAGTTTAGTTTTGCAACACAAGCCACATATTTATAATTTTGGTTTTTCTAAAACACAAACAAATTTCTCACATTTCATTTACACTCATATCAAATTGACCTAAATGATTAACATGGCCAACCAAATATTTTATGTCACGATTGAAAATAACTTATGTTTATTATCCAAAACAAACATATAACTAACTTTACTTGGAGTCCCAACTAATTTATTATTCAAGAGTTTCACAACTATTATTTGTAAATAACTCATTGATTTGTTTTTTGAGAAGTTGAGCAATTGTATCATGATTTTAGTGGCTGAACGCACACGTGACACATATTTTAAGCTCTTCATTTTCTCATTTGGCATTTGGCATAAAATAACTTCATATTATTTGTCAAATACAATGTCACTCATGATATGCTTTTATTGATATTTCTCACATTTTCGATGTGAGTTCCTTATATAAAATTATCTGTTTAGTGCATGCATGACCATTGATAACGTGGAAATGGCACTTATAAAGCTATCTAAGTACATGTAGAAATTATATCAAGTCATTATAAATGATTCAGCGTACATTAAATTTATTTGAGTAATGACTACATTTAATGTAAGAAGTGTAGGAGAGATTTCCTCTTAATATTTTTTATTTATTTTTGTTTTCTACCAAAACAATATGAATTTTATTTTTACTTACTAGTACTACATATGTATATGGTTGTATACTTTAATTCAACCCCAAACCAAATACAATATGAGCATTGAGCATATGCAATTGATAACGTGGGTCCAAATAGTGAAGTTGATTATATATATAGTCAGAGGATTTCAATGCTCTAGATCGAAGTCAATCCTGATGTGTATTCCTTGGCACTTGCAATAATAGAACAAGGATATGCTGATTGATTGACTGATTGATACTTCCATGTGCATTTTTATTTATTTATTATAGGATTGATGGAGAAATCTTCTGAATTGTTATCACATATTTTTCTCCTTTCCTCTTCACTAGATATCACGTCAGAATATGATCGAGTTTGTGACACAAATTACAATGTAGGTTAGTTACTTCGCAATGGAGAATCAAACCTTCTTCATATGCAAGGTAACTGTTGCTTTCAAAGAGGTATATACCATTATAATGCACTAGTCAGTTTCATTGCTAGATAGATCACATTGTTATATTGGAATCAACTGTATTCTGACCATTAATTGAGTGCACATGTTTGGGCGTTCACAACTTTTATTTTAGATTATATTTTGATTAAAAACATCATTTAATAAGGTACATTGATACTTCTTCATAAATTTACAGTTAAACTTTCAACCCTCAATCAACTCGACATGCCTTCTATGGTTATGGAAACTGGTGATTATAAAGCTGCATTAAAAACTGTATTTAAAATATTTTTTTCATCACGATGAAGTGACAAGGAGAAGGATCAGGTACCAGATCTCTATGCCAATTAATAATTTGTAAATTGGATCACATTTTGCAAAACAGTTCAATTTCTGGATCAATTATCTTCACCAGATCATTTGCTCTCTTTTTATCTGTTTTTCATTGAGGAGATATGGAAAGACCGATTTTAGGTAATACCCTTCACATTTGTTTTTTAGTATTACAGCCAAGGCTACTTTATACGTTACGGAACATCTATTGAATGCATGCTGTAAAACTGGAAAGAAATGATTTTCCTTGCATAATTGATTATCCGGATGATGAAAGCAGAAAGGAATGAATGATTTTCTTTCTTTTCGAAATGAATGAATGATCGAGCTTTCACACATCCAGAATAATATTGCCATTCGGAATTTAATCTCCTCCGTCCCAGAACCCTAAATCACCATACATATTTCCATCCTCTAAGAAGGGTGCTGGTAAAGTGGGATATTGCTTTATTGTAGCAATCCTCTCATGATCTTCATCAGTAAGCTTCCAATCGAAAATCTGCGAGTTCTCAATAATTCTCTCTTTGTTATAGCTCTTTGCAATCACACTGACGCCTTTCTCCAATGCCCATCTCAATAACACCTATCAGAAGGTAGCAAAATATGTGAATCCATTCATCACATTCATGGTGATTGATTATAAGCGATATAAATTAGATTATAGAGGAAGGCTTCCTCTATAGTCTAATTTATATCACTTAGGATCATTACATTATAATAACACACCATGTTCAATTCTTTTAAAAGCGAGAATTTGCCTAGATATAGCTGTGTGTGCTAATTTAGACATTTAAAAAGAACTGTTACATTTACTGTAAAAACCGCAAGTAGATACTTCCGTTAGAATCTAATCAAAGCTTCTAATCATATTCAGAAGTATATTCGATGAAAGAGATTATATATCGAATTATCATAATTAAGGAATGAAGGGAAATTTTAGAACCGTAATTGTTCAGTAAAATTAGAAAGTCGTCTAATTATCCTAACCAGGATTGTCAGAATCTTATTTGTTGTAATTAGAAAACATGCCTGCTTCCACGGATGCGAACATTATTACCTTTCTTTGCATGTGATTTAAGAGCCTCAAATTTGATCCGAGAACATGCATTTTAAGGATTTAAAAGTGAGAATTCGCTAACTCTTTGCAATCTGTTTTCGTTTCCGTCATTCTACATCTTAATCATATTGCCAGCATTAACCGATAATTCCAGAGTTTTCGGCCACAAATAATTACCCTGGACTTATAAATGCAACCATAATGATTCCTCTACTACAAGGTCTGCTAGTAAAAAATTTGGAAAAAACACAGTAAAACCACGGCTCGTTTTAGGGTTTCTGTACATTTTCTCCGCATTTTTAATGGTTCCAACGGTTTCTTTCATCCATTATATCTGTCCACATGTTTAGGGTCAAACCTGAGCTGGGGTTTTGCCATGCTTGATCGATATTTCCTCGATGACAGGGTCTTCCAGCAATTCATGAGAGCCCCAATTTTGCTTTGGAGCTCCCAGGGGCGCCCAAGCACTGACATGAATATTGGCTTCACTGCAAGTCTTTCTGAGATGCGTTTGATGCCGCCTAGGGTTCATTTGGATCTGCACATTACATATATTTGTATAGTATCCTTAGCAGAATGAAAACCCTAAACCAGACTTACAGCAGAAGAAAATGCTTAGCATTAGCGATGGAAACGTGGCGCAGTAGTAGTAGTAGTAGTAGATCACCTGATTTACTGCAGGAACGATTTTGGCTGTTTTCAGTAGATCCCGGATTTTCTTGGAGGAGAAATTGCTGACGCCGATCGCTTTCGCTAACCCTAATTCCACACATTCTTCCATCGCTCGCCATGTACTGTGGATATCCAAAGGTTGTATTTCCTCTGGCTTAGGCCTCTTCAGGACCCGTATGGTGTACCTCAGAGGCCAGTGTATGAGGTACAGATCCAAGTACTCCAGCCCTAAAGATCTGCTGTAACGAAAGATGATTAAATTATACCAGGTATTATACTATACAACGAACGATTGATGAGCCATGGAATTTATTTCACTGAAAAACCCTAAGACGCCTCCATAATCTGCAGATATCCTCAGGATATGTCGTCACAATGTGAGTTTGAAAAAGAAAGAAAAAACCCTAAGACGCCTCTATAATCTGCAGATATCCTCAGGATATGTAGTCACAATGTGAGTTTGAAAAAGAAAGAAAAAACCCTAAGACGCCTCCATAGTCTACAGATATTCTCAGGATATGTAGTTACAATGTGAGTTTGAAAAAGAAAAGAAAAACCCTAAGACGCCTCCATAATCTACAGATATCCTCAGGATATGTAGTCACAATGTGAGTTTGAAAAAGAAAAGAAAAACCCTAAGACGCCTCCTCCATATATGTTGCTTCTTTGAAAGCTAGATTATTAAGCGAAAGGCCTTTTAAAGATTAAAACCTAATTAATGAGCTCCATTTCCATATTATAAAAGGAAATAACAAGGAAATCGAGCTAAACTGATTTTCAGAAGTGAATTGATGTCTGACAAGCAGGCAGTGATGGATTGTAAGCATAATCAATGAGTCTCTCCAACCCTTCAATTCTCAGGAGTAAAATCTCTCTAGGACAATGAAACAGACGATTGAATCTCCATCTCATGACAGTACCTCAAACTCCTCTTAATTGCAGAGAGCACATCATCCACCTCAGAGCACCAGACTTTAGATGTAATGAACATTTCTTCACGTCGGACCAGACCTGATTGAAATGCTTCAGATAGGGCTTCGCCAATGGCTGCCTCGCTTCCATAGGCGCTTGCTGTGTCGATGTGTCGATAGCCCACCTACACATACAAAACCCAGAAATTTAGACGTACAGTCAGTCAGTCACACACACACACAAGCGTATATGTAAGATTAGATTTTAGGGTTAGGTTTGGTGAGAATCAGTTAGGCCTGGCAATATATAGGGTTTTTATGTTGACCTAGCGTTAGGGTTGGGGTTTGTTTCGCATTAGGCCTAAGCTTTTAGGGTTACAAAGGTTACCTAGGGAGAGTGGATGGCTTAGGACTTGGATTGGCATATTATACGGAGGTTAAGGGATTCATTCGGGTGAGGATTAGGATTAGGGTTAGGGTTAATCTTGGGCATGGGAGTGGAGGGAAGATTGCTTCATTTAAGGTCCATGAGTGTCGTTGAAGTTAGGAGGGTTTTAGTTTTAGGGATTGTTGAGGGCGAACGAGATGATGTATGTAGGGTTAGGGTTAGGGTTAGGGTTAGGGTTAGGGTTAGGGTTATGTATGTAATGTATGTCATTTTATGTAGGTAATGTATGTGTAATGTGTAATGTATGTGTATGGATGGTATGTGTTGTACCTGAATGGCAGTTGTGATGGAAGATTTGATGAGGGTATGATGGGTGCTAGAAGAAGAAGAAGAAGAAGAAGAGGCAGCAGTTCCCAAGCCAAGCAATGGGATTGTAGTAGACCCATTGTTCAGAAGTTGGGTGGCAACCGCCATAGCTGCTCCTTCTTCTTCTAAATTCTTCTTCTAACACTGAATCTTCTTTCTTCTTCTCCTTCTTCTCACACAATTCTATTCTATTCAATTCTGATGGTGGTGGTGGAGGTGATGACGATGATGAACAGATTCTCTCTCTCTCTCTCTCTCTCAATCAAACTAAACTACGTAGGTTATCTCGAATACAATAGAGGTAGAGGATGAGTATCACTTTACATGTTACATGCAAGTAACTGTCCAACTTAACTTATATGCAGAGATAAGGGCGGAATAACAAGACATATTAGGACCCCCTCCGAACTATTATTAGATACCCCCACCCCAGTATAAAGAGCCTAGGTATGTATATCTTAGAGCTAAAACAACATAGGGAGAATAAATTACAAATTGTTAACCATTAACCCTTTTACTATTCATCAACTTGTAACTAGTGCGATTCTTCTGGAACACACCGGGGGAGACGTTGAATGTGGGATACATTTACGCCACTCGGCCTCTCCCTTGAGGAAGCAGAAAAATGCAAAGAACAACCAAACGCCCTCGGACGTTGGGCTTTGAAACAACTCGACGTGACGTGGAGTAGAAACGATTAAGAAAATAAGGGAATATGAGCTACACCGACTAGAAGCTACGGTTGGGGTACCTTTTACATTAGGACCACAGACCACATCCACATCGAAAACTTTTGACCTCCCACTTCTTTTCCAGAGACTTGGATGGAAATGAAACTAGGCCTAGTATAAAGCCATGTTTTTTATAGAACATAATTGTTATTTTACTAGAACTATTTAGATTAAGCTCTATTTTTATTTTATTTTATTTTATTTTTTATTTTTACTTTTGATAAATGGGTAAATATCCCATTTTTGTTGTAAACCAATTGTCTCATCGGCCAATTTTGGCCTTAGAAGAACGTTAATATTTCTTTCTTTCTATATATGTATGTGTATATGGATATGTATATGCATATGGACATGTATATGTATATGGATGTGTATGCCGAGAGAAAGAAAGGAAGATATACATTTATCTTATAATGTCTTTAAAGAGGCCAGAATTGATATACATACATACATTATTGTATGTATGTATATCAATACCAATATAATGTATTGAGTGAATAGCATACAAACTTTTGTTGTAATGTATAACACACATGTAAGAATACATACGCAAACCTATTCACTCAATACATCTCCAGAAGAAGAAGAAGAAGAAGAAGAAGGGCACCATAGCGGCTTACTTGTGCTTTTGATGGGGTAAACAATGGTGCCACAAAGCGAAAACTTCTTCATTTTTTGCATCTTTACAAATGTATGTACTTATATCCATCCATGTGCTCATGCCTAACAAATTCTTAAATACAAGTATACCACGTATCTATCTACAGCTAACACTAAATAACATGGAAGGATAACTTGGATATATTGGTCCTATTTGATATTTCAAAGGTCACAAGAGCAAAATGTCATCTAGAAATTAGTTGTGAAACCAACAATCAACACACAAATATATCACCCACATCAAGTGATCGACAAATACAACATTGATTGAACTTAATCTTGACTTTCGTCTAGAACAAATGCAATGCAGCTAATGCATTCCACATGGCATCAACTTCATCCACCACCAAATCTTTAAAACTTTAGCTCCACACAATTGATTTTAAAAAACTATAATCTAAATACATTGTAGGATTGTCTAAGAGCATCGTGGATTTGTAATCTAAATTTACAACATTGTTATTTGCCAGAGATGTGAAGAAGAAGAACAAGAAGAAGAAGAATGAATACGTTTTGGACATCAACTTGTCCCAACTCCCCCCACCCCCCCCACACACAAAAAAGGAGGGTGGTGGGTCTTGATCTTCATTAAAATTGATGTCTCCTTTTTGCTTGTCTATCTCCCTCTCCATGATAACCCTCGCCATCTATCACACGAAGAATCCATGCATATTATTGCTTCCCTATTGTCTCGACAAGGAGCAACTTGTTGTTTCAAGTCAATGCTTACTACGTCTAGTTTTGGACAGTTCATGCATTTTCTCCCTCTATTATCGGTATCGTCCCTTTGTAGCTTCCATGAGGGGCCTAGTTTAATGAAAAGCTTCTTGACCTCTTGGTTTTGTTTCGATTATAATAAGCTACTCAATCTTCATCTTTTCGTGAGTTATGGTTATATAGACCTCTTTTCACTACAAGTAATTATCTTCTTTTGTTTTTATTTCACCTTCACCTCATTGTATGAAACTTCACAAATTCCACTAAGTAATGAGAGAGTGGCATATCACACAAATGCTTGACACTTTGGTATCTTTGTGAAACTTTAGTGTAGTACTTTGTAAGTTAGTAAAATTACTAAATATATTCCTCAGCTCTTATTTATTCCATCATTGTTTGTGAGGGTCATGTGATGGATACAAATAACTAGACAAAAGCTCAATTACTTAGAGGGACAAATTCATATCCTTGGAATCTCTCTCTCTCTCTCTCTCACCCTTTAAGAAACACTCAAATTGTGAATCTACTTTTTTGAAGAGTAGTGTGATAACTAACATGTTTACCTCCACATTACCTTGCATTCCTTCTGTCATCTCGGGCAGTTGAAAAAAGTTAATGTCAATGCACCAAAACTTGGGTATAGTAAATTTAGACCATATTTTAATGTAATAATACAAACTATTCGTTCATGGGCGAATGTATATCATTTACAAATTGAGATATCGCAAGAAACAATATGGCAACAATTACACTTTTGGTACATGGATGAACACAGTTCACATACAATATATTATATGTATCCATTCCCCAATACTAGATGCCATGTGAATCCAAGTCGATGTTAAATGTAGGTCTTGGCGTGCCCAATATTACATGCATATTCCAACTTGTTATATTTTATACAAGCCATACCCAAAATATGTCTAGCTTGGTATTACCGTACACATACTCCCCTCCCCAAGAGCCTAGTTAATACTAAATGCCACGATCACCAACATGGCCTAGCCAACCCAGTATTCGAAGTGTTGGTTCCCCACATTGCAATCGCTCCTCGTTACCCAACAAGCCATATCTGAAATTAATCTAAAATATCATACAGATACATCTAGGTCCATATCATAGCCTACCTTATTGACATGGAAGATACATTTACAGAATCACTTCCCAATGCAATGTTTAGAGTGTATTTAGATAATGGGCGGCCACGTTGTCATGATGTGGTGCGCTTAGTGTGGGAAAAACCGATGGACAAGGGCTGCAGTGCGAATGTGCAATGTGCGTGCACGAAAGGGCAATTGTTTGTGCACATGCACAAATAAAATGGTGCAAAAGAAATGGAAAATGAAGGGTGCACATGAGGCACAGAAAATCGTGACGGTGGGAAAAGTAAGAGAGAGGAGAAATGAAAAGTAGGAGAGAGCAGGAGACACCATGTATTTATAAATATAGAGTTAACCATTATTTAAGAGAGGGTTATAGTTAAGTGGTTAGAGCCATTAATCTTGAGCTAGAGGTGCACAATTTGAATCAAATTTGATGGTTCAGCATAATTTTAGGAGACTTACTCCTTTTCTTGCATTAAATACAAAGGTGCCCCCCCCCCCCCTTTTTTCCTATAAAAGGAGGTCGAGGGGGCTCATTTTAGGGGAGGACTTTTTTCGGAGGAGGAGACTATCGCCATTTTCGTTTGACAGCTCTTCATCTTCATCTTCGTCGTTGTGGGGAGAAACTCTTACTTTAACTTTTTTCATACCCTTTAATCCCCTCTTTGTCATGGTGCTCATCTTCTTCGTGTTGGTGGTGGTGTTTGCGTGCCCGTGTGCTCGTCGTGCTTGTCTTCTTCATGTTTGTGCTCGGTGTTTCAATTTACTCTCGTCTCAAAGGGCATTCACTATTTGTGTTTTGTTGAGCTTGTGACTAACTAGAAGTTGCCACTTTGTAACCCCCCCCCTTCTTCCTAACTTCTTTCTTGTAATCCAATCCTATTTTATAAAGGGCACTCTTGTGTTGGAATGGAACACACCTTTATTTTTTTCTTTCTTTAGCCAATATCATTCGTGTTTTCTTTCTTTATTCTCGTCCCCTTGTACGTTCAGCCGTCTAGTGACGAGGGCGCGTTTCGGGCATGCCCATGCACCTCTCCTCCTCATAAAGGCTCACGAGCATTTGTGTGTGTGTTTTGTGTCTTCTTTGTATGTTCGACCGCCTTCTGACGAGGGAGCATTTCGTATATGCCCATGCACCTCCTTTCCACATAAAGGTGTATGAGCATTCGTTTGTGTTTTTTTTTTCGTGTTTGCAATCTCGTTCACTCGTGTACCCATCTGTTCACTCGTTCGGTGAACTCAAAAGCCCGACGAGTCGTTGTCAACGAAAGCCACGCCCACAAAAGGGGCAACGAACCCTTGCATGGCAAGTAGTCTTAATCGATTAGCAAAACTCCATCCTTCTCCATCCCTTCTTGCTCCCTAGACTGGGACCCCTATGGTCCCGCTCGAGTAACACGCGCACGAAACTTCGTGACAACGTTTTGACTTCCAAATCAGAAAAGATCTGACGGTAAATTGTATAAGAATATTGCCTAGGGATAGGTGAGGCACAATTCCCAATATTACATGCTTGCCTAAATTAGTTGGCCATCTAAACCAACTACATATATTACAAGTATTAAAACATTAATCTAACCGATATTTCTAATAATTCAAAGTCATGCCAATTACTTCATTAAATAGCTAACATTAAATTTGTATTACATATTTGGTAAGAAAAGAAAATTTTACAAAACAAGAAGAATCCAATTCCAAAATATGTAGATGACCCACCCTTACCCAAGGAAAGATGAGTCATGCAAGGTTAGTGCTATGGCTGACAGTTTAACAGATATAGGTTGTTTGTAGGGTTTATAATTGTTGGGGTTTCTGGGAACAATATCAGTCACCAGTACCACACTTTGCTTTCTCGTAAAAATATTAATGCTATACAATACATAAATATACCACTTTCATTAATATATCATTCCACACACAAATGTGAAAAAACTTTGCACAACTACAAAATATAACTATGATTAAAGCTTTGTGAATATTTATTGATCACGAGATATAATTGAATAAGCCTATTAAGAGCACGATTAAAATTTAAAACCTTCATTGAACTTTTACTGAATTTGATATAAATAGAGCCCCCATCCTGCCCACTTCATTCAACCATATAAAAGAGGGAGATGAAATGTATTTGGACAAAGCTTTGGAGATCTGCATTCACGAGATCAATAGAACCCCTTTCAAACAATTGTAAAAAGAAAATTACAAGGTGCAGTTGAATAGCAGAAAACCCTCTTGTGCTCATTTGAGTGTCTGGATATGACGCGTACATGCATGTGCCACTAAACACCAAACATGTATTAAAGAGATGTAAAATTCTCCCATGAGGAAAAGGGAAAACGATATGCCCACAAATATTATTATGTCACCTAAATGCACATAAGACTGGACCTTAGCTCAAGCATGAACACTAAGAAGAAATAAATGCATGATCTCAACTGGATTGATACTTGTGTGACATTAACATTCCAAATATACTATTTATGTATGGTAGAAATTGTTACAGCCATCTAGGCCTGACCTCGAAGGGATATTCATTAATTATTTGACATTTAGGTGAAGACATACCAATCA
Source organism: Azolla caroliniana (assembly GCF_043228905.1). Lineage (NCBI taxonomy): Eukaryota > Viridiplantae > Streptophyta > Polypodiopsida > Salviniales > Salviniaceae > Azolla > Azolla caroliniana. The sequence continues at coordinate 2,417,390 of NW_028230439.1, read as the reverse complement.
TTTAGATTATGAATTATTGCCTAAAGTTAAGACTAAAGATTTCTATTGCATCATTCCAATTACAAAGGATTATCAAATAGCATATTCTTCATCCCAAAGTCCAACATTGTAAGTACTCCCATCTTCCAAAAATATACCCGGTGCATTATGTTTTTGGTCTATTGTTGCAATTTTCTTGTGATCTTCACTAGTTAGTTCCCAATCAAAAATCTGGGAGTTTTCAAGAATCCTTGCCTCATTATAGCTTTTTGGAAGAACGCTAGATCCTTGCTCAATTACCCATCTTAGTGCCACCTAAAACCACCCAAACAAATAGAAAAAGACAACAGGTTAAAAAAGCCTAGGTTATAACATTTGCAACAAGAGGGGAATGGAAATTTTATACTCGGAAAGAACACTAATTGTCGTATATTTACAACAATACCTTTTCTTTCCAAAATTTGGAAAGGACTGTTCAAAAATGACTTAACTACACTCAATCTTCAAAACACTACCAAAATACCCCTATGCTTTTCAAAAACAATTACTCAAGATCCCCAAAGATGGGGAATCTCTACAAACCTGCGCAGGGCTTTTCCCATGTTTTATGGATATCTCGTTGATGGTGGGGTGTTCAAGCACATCAAAAGAACCCCACTTTTGTTTTGGAGCTCCAAGTGGGGCCCAAGCACTAACATGAATATTGGCTTCCTTGCAAATCTTTCTTAGAAAATTTTGTTGGAATATTGGGCTCATCCGTACCTAAATATATATGTTGAGATCAGACAAGAAAGAATTCTTAAAGACATTAAAAAACAAATACATCTTCTAAGCAAAATGAAATGAACAATCTGGTTCACCTCCACAGACAATACACATAGAACAAATACATCTTTTAAGCAAAATGAAACGATTGATCCGTTATATGCGCATGCACGTGCGCAGACATACACATAGAAACACTATAGCTACCATCATTATATAAAGACATAAAGTACAACCTAGTGTACACATAGGAGAAACCCATATCTTGCCAAAATAGAAAATGGCATTTATTACACATACGCATAAATAGATAAACGTACATACTATATATGCATGTGTCTTAGTGTATATGCATTCATAAATAGTGTATGCATATGATTGTGTCTCTATAACATTTGCATATGCACAAATGCACGTGTCTTTATGACATATGTGTATATGCATAGGTGTGTATGTCTATGAATGTTTGCATGCACGTGTATGTGAATATGGTGTACACATGTGTAGATGTGTAGATGTGTATGTGTCTATACGTACCTGCATGCATGTGTTTGCACACAATGTGGTGTCTGTATATGCATGCATGCTTGCAGTTTTCCTTTTTAGTGTACATACATAGACCGAAACAATTCACAACTTGCTATGAAATGTAAATAGGGCATGCCATGACTGCCTGCATATGTATATGTCTATGAATGTGTGACCCTCTATGCATGTAGGTCTTTGTGCATGCATGTACATGCATGTGTCCTTAAGGCCATGCATCTATGCATGTGTTTATGTATCCCTAAACCCACTTGATTCACTGCAGGCACAATATTAGCTATCTGAAGCAGGTCCAGGATTTTCTTGGAGGAGAAATTGCTGACGCCAATAGCTTTGGTCAACCCTAACTGTACACATTCCTCCATAGCTGTCCATGTCTTAGGGATGTCCAAAGGTTGTACCTGCTCTACCTTAGGCGACATTATAACCCCTGTAGAGAACTTCAGAGGCCAGTGTATGAGGTACAAATCCAAGTACTCAAGCTTCAAAGCACTGTTCAATAAGATAATGTCTGTTACGAAGTATATTACAATGCATCCATCACTTGGCAGTCATAGGAGAAAATGCGTAAAAGATTCCTGATAACTGAAAACCTGAGATGCACTTCAAACAATGTTCGAGATCTCCATTTCAATAGAATCCAGAATAAATGGAAAAGAAGCTTTATTTTCATGAAAAACCATTTCACGCAGAATTGAGAATTCAATACTAGAACAAACATGATAAATAACCATTTTACTCTGAATCAAGAGTTCAATACTAGAACAAACATGATCGGTAACCATTTTACACTGGATTGTGAGTTCAATACTAGAACAAACGTGATAAGCATTACCTCAGACATGCTTCAAAGGAACTGACAACATGAAAATGTCAATGAATTTGCATCAGAACAAGGAAACAAGATTGCAATTCCTTACAAAATATTCCACATGCACACGGTAAACATATTTGAAAGGATTGATAATAGATAGCCCTACATCCATAAGGATAAGCATTGAATTATGTACTTAAGGTACTTACATGAAATCCAGAAAGCAGAAACGAAAGACCAAACATCTAAAGCCACTAAATTGTATGCTTAAAACTTCACATTATTTGCATCAAATCCAGACACTAAGCAAGGATTAAAGTTTGTGGTTAGTTGGCCTTATTACTAGATGAAACCAACAAGAAGATTTTGCTCAAAGATACTTGATGAAATCCAGAAACCAGAAACAAAACAACAACATCTAAATTCATTAAATTGTATTTTTAAAAGTTCGCATTATTTCCATCAAATTTAGGCACTAGGCAAGGACATGAAAATGCATTCAAATTTATGGTTAGTTGGTATTATTACTAGCTGAAACAAACAAGAAAACGAAAAACATATGAAAGGAAAGCAAAAACATGAGGAAAATTTAAATTGTGTGCTTAACATTGGTTCTTAGATGAAATCTAGAAATAAAAGAATCGAGAGTTTTTCTCCACATTCAAAAATCTGTACTCAACCATGAAATCAAGCTCAAAACCACCATAAGCAGCAATGGATAAAGCAAGCACTCCTCTTAAACCACCATAAAAGAAAGTACCTCAAACTCCTCTTGATGGCGGAAAGCACATCATCCACCTCAGAGCACCATACTTTGGATGTAACAAACATTTCCTCACGCCGAATGAGACCCGAATCAAATGCCTCGGACAGGGCTTCGCCGATCGCTGTCTCACTTCTGTAAAGGCTTGCAGTGTCGATATGACGATAGCCCATCTACTCAAGAAAGAAGATTTAGAGAAAGGGAGAATGGAGTGACATATGTACGCAATAATAAAAAAATCCACCACACACATAGGGTTAGGGTTATGATTTGGAGTTTGGGTGTGGGGTTTAGAACTACGATTTACTGTTCATAGTTTTAAATCAAGCTTTAGGGTTTGGGGCTTCAAGTTTTGGAATTTTCGGGTTTTTGGTATTAAGGTTTCGTCTGTATGCATCACCTGGATGGCAGCGGTGACGGAAGACTTGATAATGTCATGGTTAGCAGCACCTGCAGTTCCAAAGCCAAGCAATGGCATTGAAGCTCCATTGTTCAGTTGTGTTGTTGTTGCCATGGCCCTCGCCTCTTCTTCTTCTTCTTCTGCTTCTGCTTCTTCTGTGTCTTTCTCGTATATTTGTGTGGCTCTGGAAGAGATACATAATATGCAACTACATTTATAGCAGTCATCTGATGTGTGTAGAAAAAAAAACACAATAGTGCAAAATGGGCACCACTTTTGTGGGCAGTTTAGAATGGGCACCACATATGGGGGTAGTTTAGAATGGGCACCATCTGTGGGCAGTTTAGAATGGGTACCACATTTGAGGGAAGTTTAGAATGGGCACCATTTGGGGCCAGTTTAGAATGGGTACCACATTTGGGGGAAGTTTAGAATGGGCACCATTTGGGGCCAGTTCAGAATGGGGACCACATTTGGGGGAAGTTTAGAATGGGCACCACTTGGGGCCAATTTAGAATGGGCTTTTGTTAGATAGAGAGGCAGTGGCCAAATTGCAGTTTAACTATGTACATCTGATAATCTTTAAGGTCACAACTCAACTACATATCCCACTTCTTTGAGCCCCAAATGAAACAAGAATTAAATTGAGGGCCCGATCTCACCTTCCCATGTTGGCCATCATCATAATTGAGGAGGTGTGAGGGATTACAATGCTTTCTACTAAGTGATTCACGTCCATAATAATAAGGAGAACACTTTTGTGTGGTGAGACAACCAAGTGTTGAGCTCATGACACATTGCCCTCCTATGAGTTACACCCTTCTTCTCGATGAAATATTAAACAATAAATATCCACGGTTGTGACAGTAGATGAATCCGATATTGCAACTTCCTATTAGCACTTACGAGTTGTTATATGGTTCTATGTAATCCATGTGATCCCTATATTATCCCTCTTTCTCTAAAACAAGCAATGACAAGACTGCAAAATGGAATGCAAAGCCTTCTTGGTCCATACTAGCATAAGACGCTTTGTACAACTCCCAAGGCATACATGAAATGGCCAATTTGGCGAATTCAACTACATGAACTTATCCTTCAACTTGTTAATCATCCATTCAATTAGTTTGTCATTTGTTATATTCACTCCCAATTGATACCAACTACATATACTTCTCGCCCATCTAGACATTTGAAGTCCCTAAGATGTGACTTCTTCTAATTGAAATGCAATTTGTATGCCAAGGAAAATAGTCTTGTATGCGCATTCCCTTCTCAAGATTCTCATGTGAGGCTTGTAGAAACATGAAATAAGCATCTACCAATTGTCCCTACGCGGAACGTGTAGACCCACAATATAATCATTAGTTGCAAGCCTCAATAAGGCAATCACCAACTAGGGATGAATAACTATAACAAACAACAATGGACCAAGTGAGCCCACTTGACTAGAACATCTCACGAAGGAAATATCTAATGTAACGATAATTCGTCACGATACAATATATTGCCCTAATGAAAATATAAGGCGACACATGATCCAAAACCCACTATATACATAGATCATAAGCTTTCTTAAAATCTAACTCATTCTTGACCAACCCCTTCATTTGGGATCTCCATAGACGGAGGATGATGTTGGTATTCAAACATAAAGTGGCCCCATTCACCACATCCAAACCAATGACTTGTAAATGTCTCCCACTTCACAAGAAGATATGTATATACATAAATATATATATGACAAGCATGGTATGAATCATACGTACCATGCTTGCATTCGCATTCGTGAATGGTTCAATCATTCACGTAAGAAAAACACCCTCAAAGAATGATAAATACCATACTTTTGGATTAACTATTTTTTATGAGGTAAATAAGCCTAAAAAAAGGAAAAAAAACACAAGAATGTTTGAATAACATTCGCATTCGTTTTCCAACGGAAAACGAATGTTATGCTAGACGAACACGAATTTTACGTACTATGATCACAAGCGAGGGTAAATGGCCCTAATCTTTGCAAGCACGCGTATTAAGGAACTATTCTCATTTTGTATTTCTAAAGAAAAAAGGCAATAAAAGCATTAAATGTCGAAATTAGGTGCCTCTTTTTCTATAAAAGGAAGAGAAGAGGGCTTATTTCGGGTCACGCATTTTGTGTTTCAAGAGTGCACCATTAGGGTTTTATGAAATTTTCTTAATCAACTTCTTCTCCACTCCACTTCCTTCCACTTACTTGGGGTTTTAGGGGTCTCTTGTGGACATTAAGAAAATGTTTTATCTATCTATGTGAAAAAGACATAAAAGCAATTTTTGTGTTCTAATTGGATGCAAGATATAAAAAATTGGTTTGGAAGATGGGATGCAATACACTTGCTTTGTGATGCATATCTGTAAATGAGACATTTTTGCGAAGCTAATGTATCACGACATAGGAAAAATGTGGAGGCTCATGCTTCACAATTATACTACCTATTTTGCACGTAGTCACAAAACCATATTCTTTATTAAATAAGGAAATTGTACACTATTACATGTTAGAGCCCATCTCATTGTGTGCCATTTGAACCGTTGCCTCCATATGACTTAGTAATGTGATTGTTCCCATGGTTTTGACTCCCCGTAGAATTTCAAGAGGATTTGCCCTCTCTTGCCCTTTTTGTCCTTATATTTTCTCCCTTTTTTATTTTGAATGATTAACATTAGGACCCCATTTGATCGGAGGTCCATCCTCATTCATTAAATCTAGTCACTTTTCTTCAACAACTTTGGCTTTTTGTTCCAAAATAACTACACCCTTCCCTTTTCCTACATCCAAATGTTCCATTATAATATGTATTATGGGCCACAAAAACTATTATTTACATTCAACCTCAGCCCATATTGGGCAATCTTGTTTCAAATCTATTGAAACTCGGCCAATGGTCTCTAAAGGAAAATTTAAACCAAATTGTAGTTGAAGAAGACGGAATACAAGACAACAATCTATTGTGTTGTTCCTCAGTTCAAAATATAACCTTACAAAATGCTCTTAGACCTTTGTAAACATCTTCCACATTGTTTCTACCCACCATAGCATTTTACCATTAACAAGCCCAATTTATCATAAGGACTTCTGCCAATAAAAATGTGAATTAAAACTCACTCATGGAACATGGAAAACACCTTCAAGATGTCCTTGCACAACATCATTGACATCATATCTTTATTGTTGGGTAGAACAACTTGCAGTGCTTCGTTTGCAACTACATGGATTTTTCCCATAACTATGGGTTCTTCATATCCTCCCCTCCTCGCTTTCCTTCATAATCAGTGCATATGATTGTTTTGCCATCATTTTATATCAACCTATTGGATGTTAGTAGTTCAACTATCTTTTGTTTGTTACTCCTAGGGCCGGACAACAACCTAACACAGGGTGTTCACTTAAGACACTTCACCAAAGGGTGGTACAGCAGAATGACTTACGGCACAACGCTTAATTAGACATTAATCGATTACTTAGCAACACATCATTAACACGCGTAAGATATAACAATGAGTACAGAACGGTAATCAATGCTGAAAGATTAAAGCAATAAGTTCTATTAATTATCCGCTCCTAATCACATTGTCACCGGGCCTTTATATAGGTCTCTGGTGCGAAATACAAAACAGTGCCAACCGGCACCTTTACGGGATCGTTCCGGATCCGGATCGGCATACCGATTCCGGTCCGTCTGTCCACATCTTCTCATATATTACTATATATTTTAAGATTACTAATTACAATAGTTCCCGAATAAACTATTCCTTTTCACACTCTGATTTGGACCTCCTTAAGCCTTCTTGCCAGCCGGTAACACATGGCACGCCCGTGGGACAGTACCTTGTACGTCAAACCCATTATCCGGCCCTTTTATGCTTCGTCCAAAATGTCCAGAATGCTTTGCTCCAAAATGTCCAATGGCTCGTCGGGAATCTGTTGTGGTTGCTGTTGTTGTGTCTGTTGTTCTGTTTGTGGCTGTGGTTACTCCGTTTGTGCCTTCTCTGTTTGGGGCGGTTCCGTTTGTCGCTCTGGCACCGACGTTTCCTTCGTTGGTTCCTCCGTCGGAGTTGTTTGTGGCTGACTAACCCTGGCCTGGTCCCCGTCTGGTCCTTGCACCGGCAACGGTTCCTCATCACTAAGGTTGACCGTTGCCGCCTTTCTCGCTTTTTCTTCCCACAGCCAGGACCACTCATAGCTCTCGAACTGGATTTGAGCCTCCAACCGATCGTCGTCCAGTTGAGCTACGAGTTGCCAGACCTGCACCAATTGTTCATCCGCCAGGGCTGTGAAATCTTCGACCAGCTCATCCCTTATGGCGGTGAAGTCCTCTGAGGTCAGCGTATAACAGTCGTCACCCTCCTTTCGTCGGTTTGCTACGTCCGCCCTGAGCAATTGGAGTTCCGTCGTATTCTGCGCCCATTTCGCCCACCAACGCACAGAGCTGTCGTCAATCAAGCTTTTGGTCTTAGTGAGCCATGACCGGAGGATGCACTGGATCCGTTCGACTCCCATCAGTGATTTATTTTCTGCGGCTTGTCGCTCCTCTTTCAATTGCTTGATGATTCGGACCGTGTCCGCCTCCTGCTCCCTATAATGCGACAATTGATTTTGATAGGTTGTTTGCAACCTTTGTAATACCATTGTCGCTCTTTCCTTGTCTTCATGGTTCTATTTGTGGAGCGCCATCCAGTCATTCGCCGCTTCCTCTAATAGCTTGGAACTCTCAGCTCGTTCTTCGGCGAGTGCCGTTGTGGCCCTATCAACTTCTTGCCGGAGCTCGGCCATCCGTTCCTGCTGTTGCTTATACTCCGTCTCCAGCTGCTTGTAGTCCCGATGCAGATGATCAAAATCATCGGTCTTCTGTTTCAACCTTTGGTTGATCTGCCGGCGCGCACGGTCCTCCCGGTCCTTTTGTTGACGGAGCTCTTCCTTTAGCCTCTCGATTTCCGTCTTCGCCATCCATCGCAGCTTGTCTTTTTCCTACAACAATTTCTCTTTTTCCTCCTTCAGCCGGTCGTAAGCATGATGTCCTTTACGCAGGTTTTCCTCTGCTTGGCAGAGGTTCTCAGCAGTCTTTTTTAATTCTTCTTCGGCCGCCTTCTTCAAGTCGCGTTCGCGGCTCCGTAATGCTTCTTGTGTGGCAAGCTCATCTCGTAATTCCGCAAGCTCTTGGGCTTGTGCCACAGCTTTCTCCGGGACAGTTTGTGTCTCCGGGGTCTTATTCCTCTATACATTAATCGGAGTCACCGGTGCTTGGATCTGCATCGCGGTTAGGCCCATTTTGGCCATGTCTTCGGTAATCCGATCCAAGTCTTGTTCGAGGCACCGGATCCTTGACCGGGTCGTCTCCAGTTCATCGGTTGTGACGAGCAACCGTTCCGTTTGCGCTTTTTCCTCCGCCTCTATGCATCTGACTACTTCGGCAATTTGTTCTCCTATCCACCGCAGCCATTGGCTGCCGGTGCATTGTTGTTGCGCTTGCACAGAGAGTTGGCTGATGGGTTCACTCGTCGGTGGTTGGTCCCGCCTTACTGCGTCAAGCTGCGCTTCTGGTTCTGCCAGCTTACCACTTTGTCGTTCCGGCTCTGAGTGTGTTTCGGCTAGCCGCCCCTTGTCTGCTTGTTCTTGGCTGGTTGGGAAGGTTGGTCTTTGTATATCCGGCTCTTGAGTTACGGGGCTTGTCGGTGTTGCCTGTTGTGTCGGGACTTCTGTGACCGGTTCCATCCGAACCGGTTCCGGTGCCTCCCTTGGCGTTGTCGTGAAGATCCGTCACTACGCGCGGATCGTGAGGCGGAACCGCCGGGGTTCTGGACCAGAAGGATTTAGAGTCGATACAAGCTTTGGCGAGAAAGTATTTAAGATAGATTGGGAAAGAGAGAAGATGAGATTACACGATTGATTTCAAAACGAATTTCTTCCTCTTAATTTTCATAAAAAAAACCATGTTTTTCTCCTCCCCCTTCCCTCTTTTATAGATGCTCTCATGCATATGATGCATGTGAGGGTACAAGACATGCATAAATTGCATGTTTGCCATTTGGCGCTTAAGTATTACATGTGGTGCATGCTAACCATGTCACTCATTTTAGCACTCATGGATGAGAATTTACATGTAAAAGTATAATGATAGAAATATAATTTCAACTAAATACTATGGCTTAATGGCAAGCCATTTGACTCCTAACTTGGAGGTGCAAGGTTCGAATCTGGTGCCGGATGCCGACGCCGGATGCCGCCGTCGAATACCGGTCGGATGCCGTCGGATCACCGGCTCCATCGTCGGTCCGGTTTTGGTTGGCCAAAACCCTTTTCGAGTAGCTAGCCACCTCCACTCTAAGTTCAAGTTACCTTGAACTCTCTATGCTCCACACATAGACACAAAGATAATATCTTTTGCTCCACCTTATATATGATGAGAGTCGTATTTGTCGTGCCTATGTGGGATATCTCACAAATTTCTCTTTTCTTTTCACAAACTTTATACCCTCATATCTTGACATTTAGTTGTCCATTTCTCGTGTAATAAAGTGCATTCGAAACCTCCATCATTTTGTACTTAGATATTAAAAATGTTATCTTCACAATTATTGTATTACATGATTCATACTCGATTTTGTACGTTTTATGGGATTTTCACACTATTGCCGAAAATCTTCACGTCCTCCGGTACGTGCCAAGAAGAGAAGAAGTGAGATTTCGGCTACGATGATCAATTAGATTCCTCCATGTCTTCATTTTCATCCGGCGTATTATGTTCATCGTCGAGGTAATCGAGGTCAGGATCCTTGTCTTGTCTTTTCTTGAAAAGCTTTACTCTTTTTCCCACAATGGGTACGGCCAACCTTGATCCGTCTAGTTCCGCAAGGTGGTATGTGGCATTATCGTTGGCACTTGTCACCACATACGGCCCGAACCATCTTCTTGCGAACTTCCTTGTTGTACTATGTTGATTGTCAAGGGTGCTGTCGTAGACCAAAACCCAATCCCCTTCTTCAATCTTCTTGGAACGAAGTCGATGCGTGTTGTCGAACCGAACTTTGTTCTTTACTCGGGCTGCCTTCATCATCTTTCGCGCTTTTTCTAAATCTTCAGGTCTTCTTTCAAGTTGCCTTATCCGCGCCGCTAATAACTCTTCTCGGCTCATCTCGTTCTCCCACGGTATCGCTACCCATGAGGCGATCGTCCTTTCGATGGGCATAATCGGCTTTTGTCCATACATAAGCTCCGTCGGCATATACCCTGTCACCGAGCTATGTGTCGTTCTATCGGCCCACAAGGCATAGGGTAATAGTCGTGGCCAATTCCCGACTCGACCGTTGCATGCCCGTACGATGGCTTTAACGATAGGTCCATGCCCTCGCTCGATCTTCCCATTTGCTTCCGGATTGTAGGCAGTCGTGAGGGAGAGCTTCACGCCTAGTCTTTCGAAGAGCTCCGTCGCTTCGTGCGCGTCCAACTCCCCTCGGTCGGCCACTATCTTCCCTACACATCCATATCGGCAAACAACATCTTCAAGTAAAAATTTACAAACGGCTGAAGTCGTCTTATTTGTCAAGGCTCGTCCTTCCACTTGATTTGTCAAGTCTTCCCTTGCGAGCGCTAAGTACTTCATTTGTCCCACTCCCATTGGCATCGAGACCAGATCCACCATCCATTTGAAGTGAATGGTGAGTGGGTATGTCGGCTTTAACTCATCACGATGACGTATATTTGAATATACTTGGCAAGTTTCGCATGTGGACACGAAATGGAGTACATCTTTGTACATGCTTGGCCACCAGTACTTCTCCTTCAACTTTTCGAACGTCGCCCATGTTCCTCTATGACCTACTCAAGCACTCTCGTGGAATTCGGTCATCAGCGTCTCTTGCTCTTCTTTCTTTACCACCACTCGACGTGGTATTCCTGTCCTTCTTTTTGGATGTCGCCAAAGGAATCCTCCCTTCAAGAAGTATCGATAAGCTTTCTTCCGGATTCGTAGGGCCTCCTCCTTTGTCAACGAAGCATCGGTCGTCAATGTTCTTAGGAATCTACCGATGAGTAACCACTCTCCTTCGTACTCGTTCTTGTTGAAGGCGTGGAGGGTTTGCGTGTCCTGGTCTTCCGCCGACAATCGAGCCATCTTGAAGAAGTCGAGGGCGACATCTTCATCTTCCGAAACCATGTTACTTCCATTTGAAAATCTTGCCCTCGACAGCATGTCAGCCATGGCGTTCTTCTTCCCTGCGATGTGACGGATCTCTGGGTTTAAAGACTTGATGTAGGCGATCCACCTTAGCATAGCAAGATCTGGGGTCGCACATCCCGAGACCATTCCGAGAATTGGGAGACAATCTGTCTCTATTATCACTTCTGATCCGATCAGGTAATCTTTGTCCGTCTTCACTGCCGACACAATACCCCAAAGTTCCCGCTTGACTTGGGCATATCTTTGTTGCCGTTCGCTGAGAACCTTTGCTTCGAACCGGACGGCATATCGCGCATTATCTTCACCTTCTTGATTGATGACCCACCCGATTCCGGTTGGGCTCATATCTACGGTCACATAAATTGGTTTCCCTTCGGCATAGTCGGCCTTCCTTAGTGCCGAAGCTTCAAGAAGCAGTTTCTTTAATCTTCGCATCGCCTCTGTGTGCTCGTCTCGCCATTCGAACTTTATTCTTTTCTTTAGTAGTCCATATAACGGTTCGGCGACATGAGCGTAGTGAGGAATCCATATATGATAAAACGCGCACGCTCCAAGGAACCTTCGAACCTCCGTTTGGTTTTCGCATTCTTCTTTCATGTCTTGGATTGCGTTCACTTTGGATGGCGAGGGCTTCCGGCCGTATGCTCCACACAAGTGACCTACCACCAAGATCTCTGGTTGCCCGAATGCGGATTTTTCTCCCGAAAATGTCAAATTCGCATCTTCGAGCCTTTGAAGCACCTTCTCGCAATCTTTCATATGATCCGCAACGAACTTTCTACAACCTTCCTTATCTTTCGATTCATCTTTCTCCTCATCCGAACATCCTTTTATCGGAATATCATCCAAGAATGGCATCGTGATGTCCGGAATGCAATCCTTCAAGACTTTATTCATGGCATTCACCATATGAGCCACCGAGTTCGTTGCGCCTTGGGGTAAGGTACACATCCGCACAAGCCCGATCGGAGTCCTCATGGTTGTAATGTCCCGACTGTCGATCGCCAACTGGAATTGGTCATATCCGGAGTAGAGATCGCCAATGGAGTAGATGGACCGGCCCGCAAACGCTTCGGCAAATTCGTCCACGCTCGGACCGATTCCGGCATTTCGAATTGTCACCTTGTTGACGGGTTGAAGATCTTGGATGAATCGCAATGATCCATTCTTTTTCGGCACCGTGAACCACCTATTGGAATAAGGAGCATTCGACGGTTCTAGAATTCCCATACTCACCTTCTCCTTTAAGAGCTCGATCAGCTTTGGAAGGTGTGCTCTCGGAACCGGTTTCGGTTTCAAATTCCAAGGCACATGAGGCACTGTGAAGATCACCATTGGCTCTATAACCTTTGGGTCGGCGCATCCGATTTCTCGTGGGAAGAATGCGAAAGCCTTCCCATGTCTCTCAAGCATATCGCGAAACATTCGCTCCTCTTCAGGGAGAAGGAAATCCTCCTTTCCAACTCGTAGCTTCCCCTTCGTCTCTTTGGTGAAGTCATCACCTATCTTCTTCGGATCTCTTAAGCTTGGATCGTTAGCGACTTCCTTCATCTTTTGCCAGCTATCTTCCGGTAGTGGAACCGCAACTGGCTTGATCTTCTTATCCACTGTTTTATATTTCGTGTTGATGTCAGCTTCATTCATCGAGATGCCACGAAGGTATTCATCGATGATAGCGTACATGTTGACGGAGTTAACCGAAATCACACGTTGGTTGTGAAGATAGCTCAAGTCCACGACGTCCTCGATTTCGCCGATGGTGTCGTTAAATGAGGCTTCTTCCATAATATGAGTCACAAACTCTCCTTCTTCTATTATGTTCTCTTCTTTCAGCATCTTCTCGAATTCTTGTATCCGGCGCTTGTGCTTCTTGTCGAGTAGTACTAGTTTACATGCGCCACTAGGTGTGACACATGTTGCTTCTCCTTGCAATCCACGCGCTCTTCTTTCTTGTGGGGTCTTGTGATTGATCGGACTATTTGTGCCCCATGCTTCAATAGTCCGCTCTAAAACTCCGAGGATTCGCCTCCGAGACTATCTCGATTCCTTTCATGATTGGCTCGCACCGTTAGGAATTGGACCGATCTTTGGTTGTCAAGACTCTTTATTCGTGCGAAGGCTGCTCCATTATCGAACACTTTGGTCTCCATCCGAGATGATGTGATATAAGGTTGCCCTAGGATGACAGGATGCGATGCCGATTCTTGTACGAAGAAGTGTTGATCCATCTCCACATCCCCGATCGTGACTTTGACATTGGGACAAGCTCCGTACAAGTCCTCCGTAGACTTTGTTGCCGCGCGAATCTTCCATCCATGGTTTGTATTGATTGGCCATCTTCCCTTTTTGTAGAAGTCGGTTGACATGAGGTTGATCTCCGAGCCGTGGTCGATCAAGGCTACGACTGTCTCTTTCTTCTCCCCGATCTTCACCGGCGTCTCCGTTGTCGCTCGTGCCCAATGAGGTCGAGTGTAGTGGCTGTCCACCATATCTTCATCGATTTCGTCTCTTGCCATCGTTATGGCATTTGTTTTTGCTTTCTGCGGCTTCTCTTCTTCCTCGTCCGATTGTTGTCTCTTTCTCTTTACAAGGTCCACGATCGTGTCATGGAACTCCTTCTTCGTAATGCCAAGCAATTCCCTCAAGGACAAAGTTACGTGGCTATCAAGAACTCGTTCTTCGAGAATCTTCTTTAGGTCCGTCGTTTGCTCTATGTCCGACCTTAGCTTATAGGTAGGTATAGTCCTTGTCCTCCGAGTGGGGTCTTCGACACCAACCTTCACGGGCCGAACCGTTTCTTCAACTCGTATCCTCGGCTCCCCTTTTCGGCTTGACTCTCGTTCCTCCGTTTGTAAAGGTCGACTCGTCTCCGCATCGTCCTTCTTTTTCGCATTCCTTGTTTCATGTCTTTTTGATGGCCCTTGCTCTTCTATTCTCTTTCTCTTTTCTTCGACGAACACCTCGTGGTTGTCGCACATCACCTCTGCGAGTATGGTGTTGTCGTCCACCGGATCCGACCACCCGGTTATGCTTTGAACACTTCGGTCCGCAAGCTCTACCTCGTTCGATGTGATTTTTCCCTTCTTCTCATATTCAAGAACGGAAGTCCAAAACTTTGCTCCCGCTCTAGCAGCTTCAGTCTTGTCTTTCCCGACTCTTATTCCGGCCGACGCAGCATAGTGCATCGCATCCACATGAGTCGCATCGGCATCCTCCATAGATCTCTTCATTCCTCCTCTTCCGAAATTCACCCGTAGGGGTCTTCTAGTCTCGCTTGAGCAGATCATGTTGTCCTCTATGTACACGATATTTTGTCGAATCGCTTCTCGAAGGCTCGCACAATCCCTTCTCATGTGGTCCATGCTATCGCACCACACGCATCTAAAGGGTTCTTTTCCTTTAGGGCCCCGACGATTCATGTTGGCTAGCGTGACCTTCTCGAACTTCTTCGCTAGTTCTTCAATGATGTCGTCATCAATCTTCTTTTCTTCCACGTTACTTTGTCTTGGCGGCTCAGCTACTTTCGGTGGTCTTGCTTTCTCCGTGGTAGTCGGTCCCGTCATGTCGGTGTCATCAACCCATTGGCGACGCTTGTCGAGCCTATTGCATGCCCGCTTCACTGCGATCCAGTCCGCTACGAGCCCATTTGCTTGGGTATCATCTTCGAGAAGAGTCCCCAACTCCCGTCTATCCTTTATGTCCACGGCCTTCAAGAAGTACAAAGTCTTGTCCTCTTCAAGCAACACTTGGTCCGTATTGGGGAGACGACTAAACATCTGGTCGAATTCGTCGTACACCCTCGAGACGCTCATCTTCTTATTCTTCTTCTCTATCCACTTCATCAGGGCATGTCGAGTCATCCTCGTTGAGTCTTCAGTCACGAACTCCGCTAGTATCGTTTTCTCGAACTCGGACCATGTTGTCTTTCCTTCTTGAAGCTCGATGACGCGTCTTTGGATGTTGTTGGCGACAACTCTCTTGAAGCTTGCGATTTGACGTGCCTCGGACACGTCCCTTTGATTCATCTCCCTCTTATATGCATCAAGGAACTTCGTAACGTTCCTTCCATCGAATTGGCCCTCGAGCTCTACGACACGATCGACAGCCTTCTCCACGCTCGCGTCGTTGTCCCGAGATCTCATCATTTGCTCGACGATTAGCATCATCCTTTCGAGCTCTCCTGCTTGGTGGCTTGAGGACGCCATCTCCAAGTATTAATCTCGACTTGATCCTTCCTACCGCCTCTTTCACGTCGGGTTCACCACTTTATTATGTCGTGAAGATCCGTCACTACGCGCGGATCGTGAGGCGGAACCGCCGGGGTTCTGGACCAGAAGGATTTAGAGTCGATACAAGCTTTGGCGAGAAAGTATTTAAGATAGATTGGGAAAGAGAAAAGATGAGATTACACGATTGATTTCAAAACGAATTTCTTCCTCTTAATTTTCATAAAAAAAACCATGTTTTTCTCCTCCCCCTTCCCTCTTTTATAGATGCTCTCATGCATATGATGCATGTGAGGGTACAAGACATGCATAAATTGCATGTTTGCCATTTGGCGCTTAAGTATTACATGTGGTGCATGCTAACCATGTCACTCATTTTAGCACTCATGGATGAGAATTTACATGTAAAAGTACAATGATAGAAATATAATTTCAACTAAATACTATGGCTTAATGGTAAGCCATTTGACTCCTAACTTGGAGGTGCAAGGTTTGAATCCATACTTGCCCTCCTAAATATGTATATATTTTTATATATTTATTTTATCTAGTCGCCGGTTCGCCGGATGCCGTCGCCGGATACCGGTGCCGCCGCCGGATGCCGCCGGATGCCACCGTCGGATACTGACGCCAGATGCTACCGCCGGATACCGACGCCGCCGTCGGATACCGCCGCCGGATGCCGTCGGATCACCGGCTCCATCGCCGGTCCGGTTTTGGTTGGCCAAAACCCTTTTCGAGTAGCTAGCCACCTCCACTCTAAGTTCAAGTTACCTTGAACTCTCTATGCTCCACACATAGACACAAAGATAATATCTTTTGCTCCACCTTATATATGATGAGAGCCGTATTTGTCGTGCCTATGTGGGATATCTCACAATTTTCTCTTTTCTTTTCACAAACTTTATACCCTCATATCTTGACATTTAGTTGTCCATTTCTCGTTGTCGAGGTATTCCTCGCGGATGCGTGGAGTGAGGCGGGACCTCGGGGGTCCTGTACCGAAGAGTAAGAGAGAGAGAGAGAGAGAGAGAGAGAGAGAGAGAGACCCACTACGTGCGAGCGTAGATTCACAGGGACACGGCCCTTCGACGCAAAGACGCGAGTGGGACAGCGACACAGAAAGACACGAAAGTATGTATGTATTGACAAGACAAACAACAAGAACACGAAGACAACAAAACACGAAGTCGGTTACAACCGAACAGGCCGGCGAACAGATACCGATACCTGCTCGTAAACGCACAGAGGGGAATGAGTAGGTTGGAGGTGCTGCCGGAAGCACTCGGGCATTCCTCAGAGCAGCGCGGGCCTCCTGAAACCTGCACAAAAGGAAGCTATGGCGTTTGCAACCAGAAAGAGAGAGAGAGAGAAGCCTTCGCACGCAAACCGACAGCACTTCGTCCTCGACTCTCCGCGATCCCCTTTTCTCCTCCTCGTCTCCCTCCTTTTATAGGCTAGGAAGGAGCCGTTTCCCCCCTTTACTTCCTACCTACCGAATCTGCCCGCCTAGGATCTCCTATGTACAACATAAGGCGCACGTGCATGAAGAGCCGGTTCCTACGCTCTGGTGCACCGATTCCGCTTGTGGACGGTTTTCTTCACGACATCATGTAATAAAGTGCATTCGAAACCTCCATCATTTTGTACTTAGATATTAAAAATGTTATCTTCACAATTATTGTATTACATGATTCATACTCGATTTTGTACGTTTTATGGGATTTTCACACTATTGCCGAAAATCTTCACGACAGCGTGGGATGCTCAGCGTGAGTTGCGGGCGTTCCATCCTTCTGTGGGTCCGAACGCTTCCCGGCTGATTCAGTAGTGCTCTTCACCGGCCGCCGCTGGAGGTGCTCCGTGGCTTCTTCCTCCATTTCTTCCGCCTGAGTCCCGACATTCATTCTTGCCGCCAAGGTGTCCGTTTCTTGCTGCACTGATCGGTGTAGTGGGCTCTTTAGGGGCCATGCCAGTGTCTCCTCGTGTGTGTCCATCAACCACTTCCGGCTGGCGCACTCCTTTGTCACCTTCTCTGTGTCGGTCGTCTTCCCCTTAGTGGCCTTGGAGGCCAACAATTGTTGCCGTTTCGAAGTAGGTTTCGGGGTGCTGTCCGTTGCTCTTCCCCGCTTCTTGGTTTGGACGGACTCGACCGGTGGCACCAATAGGGTGAGCCATTGCGTCACCGCATGCCATATTTTCCGACCTTCCTTTCCATCCTTCCCTCTTACTATATCAATCGCCGTACACAGCCCGTCGGCGATCAGCACCGGCCAATCCACCTTGACCCTTTTGTACGTTGCGATGATCAAGACTGCTCGGTTCTAAGGCATGAAGGGGGGTCGAGGGTACACGTGGCCGAACTCATGGAGCACACGAGCAATTTCGCGGAATAGCATATCTTCGCCGCCCTGTGTCCTGTAGCCCTTGCTGGCGAGAGAGTACTCATCGAAATATTTGATGAGTTGCTCGGAGGTAGGATTGTCAATCGTGTAGATGCCTCCCTTTGGAAGGCCTATTAACGCACGGATTGCCTCCTCCGTGATCACCTCTGTGTCGATTTCTTTTATAATCTTTTCAGCCTCCTTGTGTGGCGCCGCCTCCATGATCGTTAAGAAACCCTCTAGTCCGTGCTGCCGTAGCCATTTCTTGGCGGCTTCAGACAGCGTTTGGTAGTCCATCTCTACGTCGAGGTCGGAGAGCGTTGGCGAGGTTTGATGGTGGGGAGAGTGTGAGAGAGAAAGTTCTGAGGGAGGGGGTTCTCTGTGTATGAGCTCTCTGCGATTGATCTTCACGCGTCTGTCTACGTCTGTTCTCCTTGGTTCGCGATAGGAGAAGGTCTCGATGCGTGGGGGTTTAACTCTCTGCATCTTGGTACCTTTTTCGAGCCTCCGCATGTGCAGGTCGTGTACTATAATAGCATTGTGTGCCATGTGGTGGTGGTTTAATGTCCTATTCATAGCCCCTCGTATCTTTTCGACGTGCCTCTTTACTCCTCGTTTGCATGGCCATTTCCACCACTCCTTTCCATGATGTATTTGATTCGCTCCTTTATTTTTATTTTTATTTTTTATTTTTATTATTTTTATTTTTATAAAGTTAATTGTGTGGTTAATTTTTCTCCAGTCCTGTCGAACCTTACCCGAAACGCGCACCTTGCCGACCTCTTGACGGTTTGCCATCGTTTTGCTCTCCTCGGTTGCCGGCTTGTGCTCCTCCTTACCGGCTTGGTGGTAGCGTTTTGTTCGTCAAACTTTCTACCACTTGTCCAAGAAAGTGCCCTCCTTGGTCGCTTATCAGCTCTATGGGGCATCCGTACTGGCACCAAATGCATTCGTATAAGAATTTCGCCGTTGACGCCGCGGAGTTGTCTTGTAGGGCTTTCGCTTCCACCCACTTAGTGTTGTAATCCGTCGCGACGATCACGTACAGGTTACCGGTTCTCATTGCCGGTGGTTTAAATGGCCCGACAAAATCTAGCCCCCATTTTTGGAATGGTTCTAGTGGTAGGACTGGCTGGTGTGGCATCCGAGCTTGTTCTGTTGGCTGACCCATTCGCTGGCATAGATCACACTCTTTCACGTACCGGACTGCATCTTTCAATGTCGTCGGCCACCATAGGCCACTTTGGCATACTTTCCTTGCCGTCGCATCACCGACATAATGGCCTCCGGCGACTCCGTAGTGTGCTTCCCGTAGTATTAGCTCCTTCTCGTCGCTGCGCACCGCTCGTCGCCATATACCGTCCGCACCTTTGTGGTATAGCATGTCCTGTAATAAACAGAAGTGTCGGCTTTGTACCGCCATGCGTTTTCTCTCGTCCCGGTTCATCTCCTCCGAAGGCAATCCGGTACTCAGAAACTGGTGCATATTAGTTAGCCACTTATCTTCTTGTGCCACCGTTTCATCTGTTGTCGTTTCCGTGGTGACTCGAAAAAGCTCTGCATCCGGAAACTCGTCCGGTACTCCGTCACCCGTCTTCCCAGAATCTAACCGGCTTAGATAATCTGCTACCGCATGCTGTATGCCGGGTCGGTGGAATATCTCGAATTCGAACTCCTACAACAGCAAAGTCCACCGGGCCAACTTACTAGTAAGTGACGCTTTGGATACTAGGTAGAGGAGTGCCGAATGATCTACATGGAAGGAGAACTTTCTTCCCAATAAATAATGCCTGAATTTTGTTACACTGTAGATCATTCCTAAAGCTTCCCTTTCCGTGGTAGAATAATTTTGTTCCGCTTGGGATAGCTTCCGGCTGGCATAGTACACTGGCCGGTACCACCTTGGCTCGGTAAACTGCATGAGCGCGCTGCCGATTGCGATATCGGAGGCGTCCACAAACACATGAAACTCTTTACTCCAATCCGGAGGTTGCACTATCGGTGCTTGTGACAATAATACCTTTAGTGCCCGGTACGCCTTGTCTTCGACATCTGTCCATTGGAACGGTGTATTGCCGCATGCAGAGGTGTAGCCAGGTCCGCCAAATATCGGATCATACGGCTATGCCAGCGGATTTGTCCTAAGAAACGGCTCAATGCCTTTGCCGTTGCCAGTGCGGTGCTACCAGTATTGCTTTCACTTTGTCCGAATCTATGGCAATGCCTTCCTTGCTCACAATATGCCCCAGTAGCGTTCCACTGGACACTCCAAATACACACTTTGCTGGATTCAGGCTTAGCCGGTACGCCCTACACTTCTCTAGACATAGTCTAAGGTGCTGCAAATGATCTTCTTCTCGGCTATAGACGGTGAAGTCGTCAAGGAACACCTGCATAAAAGCCGGTATGTATTCGCCAAAGATCTCCATGATGATCCATTGGAATGTTGTCGGTGCCGTTTTCAGTCCGAACATCATCACCACGGCAACAAACACTCCCCATTCGGTGACGAAAGCCATTTTCTCTTGATCATTAGGGTGCATCCGGATCTGATTGTACCCGCTGAATCCATCTAAGAAATTGTAGACTTCATGGTCGGCGACGGCATCCAAAACTCCATCCGTAAACGGAAGTGGAAATGCATCCGTTACCGTTGCCACATTGAGCTTCCGGTAGTCGACACAAACTCTAATTTTGCCGTTCTTCTTCAGTACGACTACGATCGGACTCAGCCATGTAGATTTCTTTACGGGACGGATGAAGCCAACCCTCAACAATTTGTCGATTTTCTCCTTGACTTTGGCGGCATAGTTTGGGTTCATCCGGTACCGACGTTGTGCTACCGGCTTAAGATCTTTGCTCAGATGTATCTGGTGCTGATACAACTGAGGATCCAGCCCTCTCATATCCTTGTAATAGCAATGGGCACGGTTTCGGCTCAAACCGAACTGAACCGTTAAGCCATGGTTTAACGGTTTATTGGTTCCCAAAAAAATGAATGGTTTCGATTCTCGATAAACGGTTCGGTTCTAAAACTCGGGTTTATAGTTTTACAGGTTTGGTTTTAAGGTTTATAGGTTTTTGGTTAACTTTTTTTTTACCTTAATAGTTTATTGATGTAATGATTTAATTAATTGTTTTTTATTGATTTAATAAATTTAACTTAAATGTTTATTTAATTTAATGGTTCAATTAAAGTTTCTTTTATTGATTTAATAAATTTAACTTAAATGCTTATTTAATTTAATGTATTTTTGTTTCTTTAGATGTTTAACTAGTTTGACTTAAGTGGTTAGGTTTAAAGTTTTTATTAAATGGTTTGGTTTGGTTTAATCTTTTTCTTAAACGGTTTGGTTTAAACTTTTTCTTAAATGGTTTGGTTTAAATACTGAGAGTTCATAAACGGTTTGGTTTGGTTTCTTTGCCTTGAAACCGAACCGTGCCCATTGTTACCTCGTAAGACTAGGCAAATACGTCGCGAAACCGAACCGGTTTTGCCTCCTCCGTCGTTCCTAGATTTACCACTTCTAATTGAGACGCTTTTATGCGCTGTGATACAGCCATTTCTCTTTCCAACGCCTCTTGCGCTTGCCATAACTCCTGGATTACTTCTTTATCCGGTTCCGCTTCAATGTCGTCCGGTTGCAGTAAGTAGGGTGATACCGCTTCGGCGACGTCAATTTCGAATAGGGGTGCAATCTTCGGGTTCTCCTGCAAGTATTGATCTTCTTCTTCGTCTGCTAATCCTTCCAACATATTGACGCACTTCGCATATAACGGTGTCAGATCCTTGCCGGTGCCCTTCCTTGGTTGTGTTGGTACCCGTACCTTTGCTTTTCCCCGCCGGAACGTAATCATATTCCTCCTCCAGTTCTGCTTGATGTGTGTCGTCTTTAACTAAGGGCGTCCCAACAATAATGGGTACGCTCCTTGAGCCTGCAACTGGAGAACTACGGCTGATATTCGGAATGTATGGCCCCCGATAGTTACTTTTAAGTCCCGTATTAGTCCTGTTGGTCGCACCGAACTTGTGTCCGCCATTCGGAACCAGAACGGACATGGCTCCCACTCTTGGATTCCAAGAGCATCGCACATCCGGAGGCTTATTACATTAACGCTGGAGCCTCCGTCTATTATCGTGCCGGGGAGTTCTTTCCCTTTCACAATGGCAGTAACTGTCGAGTTGTTGGTGTCCACCACCGCCGGTCCCTCCTCCGGATTTGAGAAGAATGTCGGAGCCGGTGGTGTTCCACCTGTCGTCATGCCGGACTTGATACCTTCTGTGAATCTTAGTACTAGCTGCAAGAGTCTTCCTAACGGCAATGTAATCTGGCATTCCTGCAATACCTGCCATGTCGCGTTTTCGGACTGACTGCCGTCGGCGAGCTCTTCGATGTTCTCCTTTTGCTGCGCGAGTTCTGCTACGTTTCGCTCATTTGCCTTTTTCACCCATTATGTTGCCTGTTTCCGGATGGCCTCTTGTGTCTCCCATTCCGTCGTCTTGCCCTTTGACCTTGTGGTAACCTCTTGTAGGTCTGTGACTTTGGCGACTACCATGTTTACTGTCGATCATTTATCATAGCTCTTTGCCGGACATTGATTACTATAATGTCTTTCTTGCCGGCAATAATAGCAATATGCTTTCCGGGTATTGCTGGATTCGGCATTGTTTCCTATATCCGGTGGAGGACCTGTGGTCATCGCGGGGCTCTGGTCCTGTTGGCTGCTTTAGGCGCCTTTTTCCGGTTCACGTGGGTGGCTCCCTTTTTTGAAATGCCGTTTTTTATTAAAGTTCTTTTTGTTGCGGTACCCTTGACGGGGTTGGTCCTCATATCTCCCGTAATCTTCCCGTCGTTGGTGATACCCGGGGGAGTGATCCCGGTTGTGATGCTCGTACCGTCCATTGTAATCTCGATACCTGTCGTATCTCTTGTACCGGTCATAGTTGTCTCGCCGATCGTCGTACCGGACATCTTGTGCCGGTCGATATCGCTCCTCTCGCCCCCAGCGTTCGTCTTCTTCGTCTCGGCTGCTACGCGGCTCGATTTGCCGGACTAGTGGTGCTTGCCAATTCAATAAGTTATATTCGCACCGATCCATCGTGTGGCTCGTAGAGTGGCAGAGTAAGCAGTGCGTCCACATGGTGCACTCCAGCGACAAGTGTCCGGAATTCAAGCAGGTCGTGCATTGGATTGCTTGCCGGAAACAGAGATCCTCATCGGTTGGTAACGCTCGTTGGAGGGCTCCCATTGTTAGCCAAGAGCTCGTTTTTTCCATTTCTCTAACCCGGTCGATGACCTGGTCGATAGTGCTTGTGCGAAAGTCGATGACCGTGCATACCATTCGTAGAGGTTCCCGGAGTGCGGCCAAAAATATAGCCCGTGTTTCTTCCTGCGGAGGTGCGCGGGTAAGCTGACTATGCATCTGTTGAAACCGGATGACAAACTTCGGAATGCTCTCCCCGGGGTCCTACCGGATGGTATAGAATAGGCCCACCATTTCTCTCTGGTCCACCTCCTTTTGAAAGAAGTGCAAGAATTTGTCTTTCAGGTCCGCAAAGGTGGTGATGGTGCTAGGGTCCTGTGTCTGATGCCATCTAGCGGCAGGTCCTTCCAATGTCACGCCGAATTCGGCTATCTTAGATCGTTCCTCTTCTGCCGCGGTTAACCGTTGTGACACATGGTTCGCCTCCCATGTTTGTTGGAATGCGTGAACATGAGCCTCCGCGTCCGGATCATCCCTATACTTGGAGTACTGGAACGACATGTCGTCGTCCAGTGTCGATATGCGGGTTGGCGGTGTTGGTGGTCTTTCCTGTTGTTCTGTCGGCGTCAGAGGTCTTTGCCGGTCTTCCTTTGGTGTTGCCGGCTCGACTTCTGGTGTTGGAGGTTTTTGTCGGTCTTTTTCCGTCTCCGGAGGTTGCTCCATGTCTAGTGTCAGAGGTTCCCGGTCTGCCCACTCTGGTTCCGGTGTCGGTAATGTATCCGACTCCTCGTCCTCCGGTTCTCCTAGGGTGTCGTTACTGCTGCGATAGTTCGTGTGCACGCTGTAACCCCCTTCCGAATCCGATTCCAACGCTGAAAATGCTTCAAATTCGCCGTCTCTTCCGGCCAAGGCCTGGAGAAGGGTTTCCGCTTCCCAGAGACTGCTTAAGCTGCTTCCTTCGTCCGGGTAGGCGTTTTGTTGCAAACGGAGCGACTCCTCCGCCACTTTCCGGATCACTTTGGAAAATGATCGATCCGTTCGGATTTCTTCCGTTGCTTGCTGGAAAGCCTCTCGCCACCTTCTCCGTTCAGCAAGTCTTTGTGCTCTCTCCGTAATCGGGTCGTCTGTTGGCCTAGTCATCCATTCCCGCCGTTGTTCACTACAATTGTGCAGGAATCGTGGTCGCCAAAAACTGTGTTACTCCTAGGGCCGGACAACAGCCTAACACAGGGTGTCCACTTAAGACACTTCACCAAAGGGTGGTACGGAAGAATGACTTACGACACAACGCTTAATTAGACCTTAATCGATTACTTAGCAACACATCATTAACACGCGTAAGATATAACAATGAGTACAAAACGGTAATCAATGCTGAAAGATTAAAGCAATAAGTTCTATTAATTATCCGCTCCTAATCACATTGTAACCGGGCCTTTATATAGGTCTCCGGTGCGAAATACAAAACGGTGCCAACTGGCACCTTTACGGGATCGTTCCGGATCCGGATCGGCATACCGATTCCGGTCCGTCCGTCCACATCTTCTCATATATTACTATATATTTTAAGATTACTAATTACAACAGTTCCCGAATACCATCATTCTATACCATCCGCCCTCTTGGATGTTAGTAGTTCAACTATCTTTTGTTTCTTCGAAGTGTTACCATCATCCACTAAGGTTGGATGTTAGTAGTTCAACTATCTTTTGTTTCTTCGAAGTGTTACCATCATCCACTACATACCTTATCGTGATGGATCAAGGTAATTTGAAATCTAGTTACATGTCATCTCTCTCTCTCTCTCTAATATGTATGCTCTGTATACTTACTCACTCTTGTAATTAGCTTACCCTAGTGGTAAATTGTTACACTATAAGCACTATGTATTGGGTTCAAAACCAAATTTCCTCACCTCTCTATTATATACATGCATATCTCTTAATTCACTATAGGGGTTGAACCCATGACCTCCTGGTTCCCATTGGGCAACCTTACCAATTTAACTACATCCATTTGAGCTCTCTGTCTCTCTCTGATCCAATTGGCCTTGTTACTTGCCCACTCGTCCACCAATTAGTAGTGTCACTCTCCTAATTGGAGTATTCCGAGGGGTTTATTATTCCTGCAACTTACACTTAGGCATATGTAACTTTTGACAAATATATGGCTTCACATTGTGATCTCTTTGGATGTAGTTGGAACTTGCCATTTGGTCACATAGTAGGGCTTTGGTAAGAGTTGCCGAAGGCCGCCACTTGGATGTCGAGTGTAGTACACATCAACAATTAAATATTTAAGACTCTTAGACAATTGTTCAACTTGACTTGACACATTGGTTAGCTAGCAATATACTCCTACAACTTTAATTATTTAGTATCAATTGCTTAATAGACACTAATATGCTTGGTATTTTGTCTAATCGTTATATTGGATGATGATGCCCATTCTAGGTAGAAAATGTCAACCTAGGTGGTCATGTGAAAGTCCATTTCCATCATATGAGCTCTTTAACAATACATGAATGACATTATAATATACTTATCTTTGTTATCTATACTTACATTGTGGGTTTTTGTTTTATAAACATGTGATACTGAACTCTACAACATTCTTTGTGTAACTTATGGCTTTCATGAAATAAAATATATAAATATTGGCATTAATTTATCAAATATTATTGTGTACTTGGGGGAACCCTGTGAGCATAATTCTCTTTAGACGTCTTACTGAGCAATTTATTAAATCAATATGTAATATTCCAAATGAAGATGTAAGTGAGAGGTGTAAAACTAGAATAAAGTTGGATTCACACTACATTCTTTACCTTTAGCCCCACCATATATGCCTCAGGGTAACCTCAAAACTTATCTTCCAATTGGAAAAAGTATATATCACCATTTCATTTGATTAGTTGTTGATGTAGAGAAGTGAGTTGATTTGTTACAGTTAAAAGAGAACCATGAAAAGTATATGACGTTTCCTAACAAAGTGTGAGAATGTTAGTGTGTCAAAAGACAATCTTCCACCAAGAAAATGTTAGAATCTAATGAATTTTTTTGGTAGTGGTGTGTACAACTTGCCCAAAGAGCATGTGGTAAAAGAGCCAAACCACATGTATCACTCAATAAGAAATAGTTAGAATAATTCATTTTAGAAATGCATCTCTAACGCAAAAGGTAGGCATTTTAGATTGTAGTATGGTGGATATTTGTTATCTAATTACCTATATTTCTCAATAAAGAGAGCATGTTACACTCCAAAAATAGAGCTTGTTGAATAATAAATTGTAATACTATCAAAACTCATTGAGTTAAGTTCCTAAAAAGTTTTATTCTTTCTTATAAACGGCTAATATTTGAATGGAAATTATTGTTCGCATTTTAAAAACAAATTCTTTAAATTCAGGTTTTCACGACAACGATACTTCTACAAAGTAATATCGTGATGTCCAATGATTTCAATATTTGCTTTTACACATAATGTTCATACGTACATGCATGTAACCGAACTTTAAGTTGATCAATATGATATTGAAAAAAATAGCTTTATTATCTTTACTATAATTAATGGGATTGACATTTTAGTAGTTGTTATGTACACATAACGTAGGTGAGGGTAGGTCACTAATATTTACATAAGTGAAGGGTATGTTCACTAATGTTAAAAAGGGGACTAATGTGATTGGATAGAAGGAATGATAGGTGCATGCACTATCATGATTTGGACAACCAATGACTGGAGAGCCTTTTAGAAAGGCACATCTATTCAAGGGGCCTAGAAAAAGGTATAAATATGAGGGTTAGCTACCCTCATAAGGACATTACGTCGGAAGGTTGTTGTCTTAGACATTGGTGGTGCGGGCTAGGCTTTCGTCTCGACGATCGTGTAATCTCTTCCAAGGTATTAGTCATCCTAATATCCGGCGGTATGGGACATCAATGGTAGGTTGCCTATGTCTAGATCATAGCTCGGGGGTGGTCGGGTTGAGTGGGTTCTTCTATCCAATCTATTCTCCTTCTTTTACTTTATTTTGGCCTATTGATTAGTAATAGACTCTTAACAATAGTGCCCCTCTAATGAGGAACTCTATTGTTTTAAGAGGATTAGTATGAAAAATTAATTGCAAAAGTAAAAATTAGAGTAGTTATTCGATGAAAAAATAGTGTGAATGATAATAATAATGAAGACCATGACTGCAAGTCTGTTGTATCCCATCTAATAAACCATTTTTCCATATATTGCATCTAACCGGAATACGAAATTTTGCTTTTATGGATCTTTTTGCTTGCTTCCCATGCAATTCTAGGAAGTCCATGTGAGACACTTTTTTTAACCTTAAGCATGCATTCAACAATCCTTTCCATGGCCATGATCTCAATGGGAAATGATCCCATCTCAACGAGGAGGGTGTATGCCATTTGTTTGTTAACTTCTAAAAACATTGAGAGAGAGGGGGGGAGAGGGAGAGGGATGGATGTAACTCAATTGGTAAGGTTGCCCAATGGAGACCAAGAGGTCATTGATTTCAAACCCAAGATGTAATACCACTAGGGTAAGCTAATTACAATAGAGAGAAAGAGATAGTTAGAATTTTTATCGTCCATAAAGAGGCCAGTTTTGACCTATGGGACCAAAGTATTATACATGTGTTCTTGATATGTGTCTCCTTCCTAAGAAGGGGTATTCATACATTGAAGCACAAAGTCTCTATGTGTGAATAAAGCATACACATATGAGCTCAACCTTTTGGGTGGTGCCTTAAGTATGACACTTAAGTTATCACTGCATCTTAGTATGTCATATTATCACTCCCTCTACCATGCCTTCATTGCACACTTTGCATGTCTTCAAATTCGTTACATTTTGATACCACGATGCAACTTCAATAGGTCCTAACTTGTGAGATCGAGTGCGAAGTAGTGTAAGGGCTCTATGAGCATTACTACTCATATTGGTAATGAAATAAGGTTGGATACGATCAATAGGAATTCTTGCTTTATATTGAGACCAACATTCCGGGTTGACAGTTGCAATGTAGTATTCTAGCTTTGTCCTCTTAGCATCTTCCCACTTCATCCTTAATGATTCCACCAACCTTTCCTCAATCATTACATAATGCATAGCATCGCCCAAAAACTCTAAAAGATCATCCACACCCCATCTTCTAAACCATTTCCTTATGTCAACAACCCAACCGAATGAGAGAATCTTATTCTTATGATTTATTTGTAGCTTACATCCAACATTCCGACCAAGATGTGGTAATCAATGATTCGGCATATCCTTGACTTTTGTAATGTATTTATATACTCTTTGGAGTGCCAATATTTCTATGGGTCGAACACTTATTTCCAAGAGCATAACCTGGTAAGAGGTAGTGCATTTAACTCCCAATTGCCTCCTTAAAAATATCATTTGAATTTTCGCAATCTCATTCCATGCATTAAGAGAGATGGTGTCACCCCATACTTCTACTCCATAAATCAATACTTGAGTTACTCCATAGAGAGAGAGAGAGAGAGAGAGAGAGAGAGAGAGAGAGAGAGAGAGTCAATAGAATAACATTTTTACCATCCATGATGAGGCCAAATTTGACCTATGGAACCAAATAAACATCCCAATTGTATGTGATTCCTTTCTAAGAAGAGGGGTTACTATTATGTAGTAAAAACTCTGTATATGAAAATAATGCACTCACATATGTGCTCGCCCGTCTTGGGGGGATTTGAGTATGAGACTTAAATTATCATGCCCCTCTATGTAAGTCATTATACTTCTCGTGAATTAACTTATATGATGAGCATGTGAGAAGTGAGTCATATGCATCCTCCAAGTTTTCATTGGATATCTTAATATTGGGGTGATAACACCATGATGCCACCTCAACACTTAGTTTTCATTGCAAATCTTGCATATCTTAATATTGAGGTGATGACACCATGATGCTACTACCTCAACACTTATCGTGTGTACATGAGATCACAAAACCTTGATGGAATCATAGATCTAATTAGTGATAATCCATTAGCATGAGATGCTTGTGCATGTGTGTATTTCATAAAATACATGGATGACTCAAACTCTAATAATTTCACGAATGTGGGAGTCAAACCTGTGAAAGGAGTATTGAGAACGTCGATAGAGGGCCGAGGGAAATGTTGTGTGTGTGTGTGTGTGTGTGTGTGTGTGTGTGTGTGTGTGTGTGTGTGTGTGTGTGTGTGTGTGTGAGAGAGAGAGAGAGAGAGAGAGAGAGAGAGAGAGAGAAGAGAGAGAGCTATGGTTGGATTGCCATCTACGATATATGAGCACTTTTTACAAGTGACTACTAATTTATTGTTATTGTATTGCTACTTTGGAAAGCTATATCAATGGTGGTGGTTGAGATATCAAGCTCAATCACACACCTTATGTGTGAACATATTCATGGGCATTATTTCTAAGTCAACCCTCGTGATAAATGTATTGGAATACACATTAAATGGATCTACTCTCCCATCACATTGGTTTAGGTTTCGATGTACACATAGAATGTAGCATATAACCCAAATCTTTCCCATTTGTTAGTTGTTGATCCATAATCAATTAAAATTTATTAATAATCACCCCCCTTAATTTCCAATAAAATGTTGTGTGTACTTAGTCTCTTTCTCTTCTCACACATGGCACCATCTCTTTTTGGGGAAAAAGAAAAGAAAAGAAAGGTCTACCATCTCTTTTCTGTACTACTTGATCGTTGACAGAATTGTTTCTACAGGTTGTTTACTATTATCATCTAAGGCTAAACAAGAATGGCATGTAACTCTGTACTCATGGTAAAAATCCATGTTGAAGTTGTTAAGAATATTTGGAAGTGTCCATGGATCATTTAAATCACTTTAAACATAATAATAAACCACTGTTGGGGGAAAAAAAGTGTACTCATGGATGGATGGTTGACATTCAAAATTTCCATATCTAGGAAATACTAGTGATTGGGCTTTTAGGATCAACTCTAAAGAGGCATGGGCAAGTAATCGATAATTGTTCTTTTTTGCATAGTTCAATCGGAAGAATACCCTCATTGCCTCTTACAATATCTAAATCCTCATCAAAATTGGGAGTTTTTGACATAGTGTAATTGCTGTGATAAATATGTTTATTGTAGTAAGTGGGAGTTCTCTCCTCGACCAAGTGCGTGTCTTGTGAATAGGCTCATTAACTTGTCTCACAACCCCTGTAATTGTAACCATAAATAATTTGCAATAACATTGTACTATTTTTTACATGCAATTAATATAATTGTGTATTTTCACCAAAAGAGGGAGGGACAAAGAAATGTTGTAATACTACGATTGCAAAACCTTGATGGGATCATAGGGTTGATAATCTATATATATTCGAGATAATGTTGATGAATTCCCTCATTTCTAGGGGGAAATAGCTCCTAGTAGCACATCCCAACAGGTAGAGTTGTGATGCCCATGAGAATTCAAGATATGTGGCTCAAAACCTTTAAATGGCTATTCATAACTTATAAGGGTTCCCACAAATGAACTGGTCAAAATACATATTGATGTTAGCATGCACATGGGCACTAGATGGGAGCCATCATTTTATCCAATGTTACCAAAGCATCATAGCTAGCAATCTTTGATCATTCTCGCTCCTAAAGTCCCATCCCTCCCTAGGAAAGGGTTCGCTAAAACAAATGTATGAGATGTAGTAGTAGTAGTTAGCACGCACAAGCGACATCGAATTCAACAGTAACAGATCGTCATTCGCCATAGTTGGCCAAAATGCGGTTGTTGACATTCCCGAGTTGTGCTAGGTGTACATCAGAAAGAAGGTCCATGATTAGTAAGATATGAAAACAAGCCATGTGTGTGTATCCAGAGAGAGAGAGAGACTGGTAAGAAGAAGTTGTGCTAGGTGTATCCAGAGAGATTGATAAGATATGAAAACAAGTCATGGATAGGTGGTTAACACATGATGTGAAAAGAAACCAATCAACCAAATTTAGAAGGGAAAACAAGTTTTCCTCTTGTTTTATTATTGATTGGTTCCTACACAAGCTCTCATTACTTTCATTTTTTGTTTTTGTCATTTTATACTTTTATGTATGTATGTATTGTTTTTTGGACAGACATGTGTAAGAGGAATAAATAATAAATAGTAAATAATGTTTTCTTTTCCTTTTTTCTCATATTAAAATGAGAAGGAAAAAGTAAAAGAAAAACAAGAGGCACATCCATGATCCTCTCTTAAGCCTTTCTTCTTCTTACATTCTCTTCTTAATTTGGAAGCTCCCCACTTCTTCTTCCTTTCTTTCTTTCTCTTCTGTTGCATATAACTTCTTTTTTTATGAAGCTATCCATAGCCTAATCAATCCTAGAATTAACACCATGGTTCCTTCTTCCTCCTCTTCCTCTTCAATATCATCTCCACTATGTCTACTACACTTAACCTCCTCCATTGTAACTACTCTTCTTTTCTTCTTAATTTCAACAAAGTGCTCTGTTTCTGCAGATCTTTCCTCTGTTTTCTACACCATGTCTACTCCAGATCATGTGGAGTTTGTTGATGGTGGCCAAGAGATTCATTTAAGCTTGGATCAGAAAAATGGTATTACATTATATATATACATGATATAGATATAGATTTAGGGATTTGTATGGTAAGTGTATTTCATTGTTTATACAAGAATGAATCCAATGTACATTCAATTAAAACTATTGATAAAAATTAACCATGGTTGGACCATAACTCTCCATGCAAATTACATCTCAGTATTTAGGAATCCAAATCCTTACAAATTAAATAAATGATCTCATTCCTACAAATTCATCATCATAACAAATCAAAACTATATTTTCGTTACACATGTGAGTGTGAATATGTACCTAGTTTCCTATGTACAAAAAGAAAGGAACACTAAATGAGAAGCTTGATGAATGACAGCCTCTGGCTTTCAATCCTACGATCAATACTTATTTGGATACTTCAACATGAAGATTAAGCTACCATCAGGAGACTCGGCGGGAACTGTTACAACATATTATGTGAGATAATTACTCTCTAAAAATATTTAATTAAACTTCATTCATAACTCTAGCATTTAGAAATCCTTTACAATGACAATTTCTGATGAATATCAATTATATACAATGATGAGGTAAAGAATTATTAGTGCTTATAATCATGGATCTACTACTGAGGTTACATAGAATTATAAGGACAAAACATGGAGCTAATGATAGGGTTAAGACATTATCAATGTCCATAATTGATGGAGTTATCTCATTAACCAATATGTATCTAATTGAATTGTAATTATGAATGCAGTTTTCATCACTAGGAAGCAACCATGATGAATTGGACTTTGAATTTTTGGGCAATGTGTCTGGGCAACCAATTACCCTACAAACAAATGTATATGCCCATGGGGTAGGTGGGCGAGAACAACGCATTAACTTGTGGTTTGATCCAACTTCTGAGTTCCACAACTACACTCTTCTATGGAATCTATACCAAGTTGTGTAAGTTAGCACTTTGTCTCTTATTCCATTTACTGGGATCTTACTTTCATATTCACGGAGTTGTTAAGTTAGGAAGACAAATATTGTCTTATAGTAACTACCTTTGGTATCCTCTGAGGCAAATCCATATAGGCATTTGATTTAATCGAATATATTGTCACATCTTGCTTCATGCCAGCTCAAGCTAAGTAGGCTAAATGAACCACATTGGGAAGGTTTGCAAACTCATTGGTGTGTATAAGAAACAATACTAGGGCAACCTCCATCCTGATGACCCCTGGCTTACCACCTTAATTTGCATCATTGTTACATAAGTATATTTTGTAACTTGGATTCGTGCCACAAACTTGTGTCATCATTCCCTCAACCTCTATTTTTTGGCCTTTGAATTCTAGTTTAGTGACTAATGTGCATCGATGATGTTAATTTGACCAAGTTCACCCTCACCAGAATACCCACATTGTTGCTACATACTATCCTTTGCGACTTTGGTTCGTGCCACAAACTTAAACTTGTCATCTAACTATCACCATTAGCTTCAAACTTTTATTTTGGCCTATGAATTCAAACCAATGGCCTCTATCATGCTAACATTAGGTTCAAACTCACCGCAATCATTCACATTGTTGCCTCAACATAACTATATTTTTGCTATTTTGATTTGTGTGACAAACTTATCACCACTCCCTTTGGTCTTTATTGAAGGCCAAGATAGTACAATACACCCCCTAACTTAATGTATCATGCCTTATTCCTAAAGTTATATGTTATGAGTGATTGATCATGTCATAGCTTGATTAGTTAGATACCTTCCCTTGAGACATAAGCTTTGTAAAACTATCCATAAATTTCCATGTGAATTTTAAGGGTGATTGACAAGACATATAACAAATGCAAGGTCATGTATAATATTGCCTACAATTTTAAATGATAATTACTAGGCATCCAACAAGGAATCATGTGATATTATCCACAAACTTCTTGATTGACAATTCTAAACATTTCCTCTAAATCTCATCATGATATAAGAGAATTCAATGGGTATGAAACATTTTCATGAACCACATAAATAAGACCTAGTCATCCTAAACATCATTCAAGGGGAATACATCACTCTCCTAGTCTATCATTCTCTTGGTGAATTCCATCTATTACTCGTGAGATATGCAAAAAGTAACTTATAGGGCCACCTCTACAATTTTCAAGGAAATTCATTCCAAGGATAGTTCAAACCACATAAATAAGGTAGTCATCCTAAACATCATTCAAGGGAATACGTCACTTTCCCATTCTATTATTCTCTTGGTGAATTCCATCTATTACTGATGAGATATGCAAAAGAAAGGCATGTGGCTTTTTGGCAAATATAAATCCAATTTCGTAAGATGCATGTAAGAGGGTCTAAACATAAGGAGATACCTAAATGCTATTTTTGACAATAAATGCGAAAGGGATCACAAGAGGAGCTATAGAAAGATATGTGGAACACCTAAACATCACTTCTAAAACTAGATAGTCCCTTGGTACTTTCAAGAGAACCTATTGAATTATGGAATTTGAACATTACATATATGGAAACAAAGTAGGAGCCAATGCATTGCCAATGAATATAATAAGAACATCAATTCAATTAAACATGGCCATGGCGCACTATCTTAACATAATAAAGACTTGCTTGAAGGTATAATGGGTCAATAATTTAAAATCAATTTAAGGTGTACTTACAAATAAGTTGTTTCTTAAACTAATTTATGAGATATTAATAACCAAAATTTGAACTGAAACAAGTGCAGATTCTTTGTGGATTACATACCTATTAGAGTGTTTCCCAACATAGAAGCAGAAACAGGGGTTCCTTATTTGCACAATCAAAGCATGAATGTGTATGCTACAATATGGGATGGTGATAGTTGGGCAACAGAGGGTGGCCGAATCAAGATTAACTGGACTCATGCACCGTTTGTTGCATCATATAGAGATTTTGGAGTAGATGCATGCACCGAGACCAACACCAATGCGGCATCCCAATGTGCATTACCAAAATGGTGGAACCAATACCAATATCGAGCTTTAGATGATGCCCAACTTGGGCAATTAAAGTGGGTGCAAGAAAACTTGACTATCTACAATTATTGTACTGATTATGCACGATACAACGTTACACCACCAGAATGCCTACACTCAACCCCTATATCACTTGGCACACCATATGTTGCTCCGTCTACGTCAACGGCTACTGCTCCAAGCTCCCCTTCCCCAATAAATGCATCACCTTCATCCTCTGTTTCTCTATCCCTTTCAAGAATGAATAAGTTTGCACTCACTCTCTACATATTTCTCTCTTCTCTATGTATAACAATGTAATATGCTCTCCATTTTTGTTCTATGCCCAATTCTTTTAATAAAAATCCATCACTCCAATGCAAACAAGAAAGGAAATAGAAAAGCAATTATAATTTTGTTTACTACAGTTGCCAAAGTAAAAGAGGATGTTCAAAACATTTAACTATATCTCATTATTGTTATCTTAAAAAAAAAGAATTGTTTGCCCCATGAAAACAATATGCTTACAAGTTTGTCTAGTAATAACCATTTGGGAATCATAGATCAATTTATTGTAAAAATGTTTATGGTCTCAAGTTGGTAATTTACTATAGCTTTCCACGCATTTGTTAGAACCATTTGGGTTTTTTCACTGGGATAAACTTAGGGCCACTTTTAAAGGATAGGGTAGGTGGAAAACTAGTTTTCCTTGGACTTGAGACAACCCATAAGGATCTATGACACATGGCAACCCGTCGTGTTTTGGAAACCTAAGGCTAGCTTTCTCCATGGACATGATATCTTAGAGGTAGTGTAAAACTTTGTACTTTTTTGGTGAGGGGCAAAGTTCTCATGGTTTGGATCTATCATCTCTTTGGCATGGGACAATGATAGAGTTTTGTGTTTGTCTCATTTTTCTATGCTTGAGGATGGTTTGGTGTGGATAAGTACTCTTGATCTGTTTTTCTTTAACCTTTATATCTAATTTCTTAATTGGTACATGATCATGATATTTGGTATTAGAGCCATCTATGTTGATTTTGTTGATTTTGTTGGTTTTTTTCTTGCATGAATATGGAGGTGATACTCTTCTCAATTCAAGAGTCAAGTGAGTGGAGAATCGTTCTCCTCTTTCTTTCCTTTTTCTTAAGTAATTGGATTTTTCATGTATGTGGCACCCATAAACTAATTGTTATGATTTTTTACTATATATAGATTTTGATCTGTTTTTTCATCTCAATACTTAGTTGGTTAATGGCACGAGGATAATATATTCTTTTATTAACTTTTGTAAGCCTTAATTCATGTTTACATTAATGAGTTAAGGCTATTGATATTTCTCTTTAGGCTTAAAAAAATTGTAATATGTTTTCTTTCTCCCTTGCATATTCTGTTCATAGATTTTATCACTCTCTTGGTGTATATGGAAGTATGCTTACATGGTGATGATCCTTACACATTGCCATAACACCATCTATGTGTTTGTTTGTACTTTACGAAGTGGTCATTTGTTTAGTTACATAGCGTCCACATGGGTGGTTATAAATCATATGAAACACGAGTAAATATCAAACAAGGACAAGTTCTATGAGCTTAGATTCAATGCTTATATTGTACATCAATGAAAAATCAACATCATGGCGGCAACAAAGAAGTGTACATTGTAATTTTAAACCTTAATGAAGTAAAGATAGGTCACCAAAGTTTTCCTCACAATGGGCACCATCCATTTCGAACCTTTCATTGTAATAACATCGTCATACATCATAGAGCACGTTATATGTTCTTGCAAGCTACAAATTTATGAGTCCTATGGAAATTCTACAATATAAGCAAATTTACTATTCCAAACTTTAACCTTGAACAATGGGTGTAAGGCATATAAACTCTTCATAAAGTTAATGTATGATATTTTCTCTTCGTGCACACATTGCACGAACCAAGGCACAAACATGAGGGGGATAGTTAGTGAAAGACAATAACTTGGTGTGGAAACCCATATCATACCAGTATACATAGATTACACTAGAAACATCAAGGCATGGAGATTCAGGGAGAAGAGAAATTATGTAACAAGTAATTGTATCATGTTCTCCCCATAATTCACTCTATTTGGAGAATTGGCCTTTTGGAGAATGTCTAGTAGCCCAACATAGACATCAGGATTCATGTCGTGCTATTTCCCTAGCATGCCCTAATGACAAAAACAAAACCCTAATCACTTTCAAAATCAAATGTGTGTCTCACGACGGCGAAAGGCGTGGCCATTGATGGCAAGCGGTTGTCTACCGAGTGTCTGTCCACCCGATCATGGACATTCATATCCTTCTCGTGACATACCCGACCACATCCATCATTAACCACGAGTAAGTAACCAACTAATGTATTCGGATTTAAGGCTCTAGGTGCTCTATTTCCACACGATTGTATCATTGGATTCGAGAGATTATCGATCATCTAGAACACCCACATTGGATCGTGCACATGTTTGCTTTGGGTTTACTAAACCCTAGCATTAGAAGCTACACCTGGGAGCAAAAAAAAACCCAAGGAACAAACCTTAATGTCATTGAAAGGCCAAGTGCGAGGCTCTTGCCATATCCTATCCTCCTCTATCTTTATCTATACCCCCATTACATACATATATATAGCGTTAGTTTTGGATAAAGAATAACATATGTACATATATGATATATCATTTGATCTTCTGTGCTTCTATTTCAGGAAGGCGATTGTTTTAGGAACTTTGCTGCGGTTTTATGCTGCTCGACTGTGTGTGACATAGTGGCGTAACGACAGGTAATTGCTTCTTCCTTCCTTCCTTCCTTCCTTCCTTCCTTCCTTCCTTCATTTCTTTCTTTCTTTCTCGCGAACTCCCCTAGAGAGGGAGCGAGATTCGGGACCGCGGGTTCGAAACATGTACATATGTGTTCAATGCGTTTTTATGAAAGGTTTCTTTGCTTTGTCCTTTTGCTTGATGAATTCTTAACGTTTCTTTTGATCAATGGGTTGTAGGGAGAGAAATGAATAGAAATTGATTTGAAATGAG
This sequence comes from Azolla caroliniana, assembly GCF_043228905.1. Lineage (NCBI taxonomy): Eukaryota > Viridiplantae > Streptophyta > Polypodiopsida > Salviniales > Salviniaceae > Azolla > Azolla caroliniana. The sequence goes on along the minus strand of NW_028230439.1, from coordinate 2,379,482 downwards.
TTCTAAAGATGTATGTTGTGAATGGGTTTCTTTGCATTTGTGAGTTCTAAAATGTTCTTTGTTGAATGACGTCTTAACATTTCTTTCTATCAATGGGCTCTATCGAGAGAGATGAATAGATTCGAAATTAATTTAAAGATGTATATGGTTAATGAACTGGTAAGGGTTTCTCTGCTTTAACGAGTGTTAATGTGGTAAAATCTCTTTTGATTTATGGTTTCTATAGAGATAGAGATGAATAGAATGTGATCAAAACGTGTTCTAAATATGTGTGTGATTAACTGAATGGTTTCTAGTAAGAGACGATTAGAATGTCATTTGACCTGAGTTCAAACGATATGCGGTTAAAGGGTTATATAGGTAGATAGATAATGTGTTTTGAAATGAGTTATAGATCATGTGTATGGCTAATGGATTAAGCTTTTGATTAATGGGTTCCAGAAATGTCTATTATTAATGGACTGTAATTGTTTTAATCATTGATGGGTTCTGAAGGTGTTTTCATAATGGAATGTTAAGATTCCTTTGACTGTTGAGCTGATGGATTGTTGCTAAGATTTCTAGCTATGTTTAATGAGATGCTCATATATACTTTGGGTTTTAATCAATTCTAATTCGAAAATGGATAGGGTTAATGGGTGCTAGAGGGATGACTTTATGAGTGTTCACCTTTAAGAGGGATAGTATTAAGGAGCGTTTACTTTTAAGAGGGATGGGATTAATCAGTGGGCTCAAAAAATAGATATCATTAATGTGTCATTAAGATTGATATGGTTTCAGTAGGTTAATATGTCATTAACATTGATAGGGTTTCATTAAGCTGCCAACCTAGTCCAAATTCTTCCACACACGTGTAAGAAGATATGAACATTGGAGGAGCCGGTATGCTTCTACGTACAGTTGCGCGTGCAGCTGGACCTGCTGCAGGAGCCAATCCTGTTACATGCGGTGCAGCCTCCACCGCCTTTTGTTCGGCATGTGGGGGTGCAAGCCAAGCAACTCATCATTCCTTACGCTCTTCATCATGCCACCATGCCACCATGCTACAACAACAAGAAATAAACTCAGGTGAGAGAGGTTGATGTCTTGATTCCATTATTGATTCCTAGTAGGGTAAAAAACTATTATCAACTTTGATACACAGAATTGAAATAAATACATCATATAGATAGGTAGATATGATATAGATTATATCACGAATTTTAGCTGACAAAGAGAAGAAGAATAATGACCATTTATTTGTTTGTTTTTGGCAAAAACAACCTTTGCATTTTAGAGGGTCATCCACTTCAAGTGTCCGAGTTTGAAGAGGAAGACTGGGAATTTGCCGAAATGTCTGCCAATCGTCATCCTTATGTGGGAGTTCCATCTTCACCTTCATCTTCTTTGGCAGGAGATATAAACCCATTGACATTAGCTTCAGGTTCATGTGGTTGGCCTTATGTGTTTGGCATCCCTCCCACGCTTGAAGAAGCACAAGAAGCTACTTATGAGCTCGAAATGGCCATCTCAGCGTGAGCACTTATTCTACTGATGCACACTTCTTTGGCTTTTTATATAATTGTGTAGATCTTATCACTTTCTAAACTGTGGTTTGAATCTTGATGATCTACCACAAGGACTCACTATATTTAAATGATTAGCTTGTTCTAGCAACTGAATTCTTTAAATATCGTTTTTGAATTTATTAAAGAATCAGTTGAAAACCTTTACACATAAAAAATATCTAGAAAGTTTCATAAAGCTTCAAATATAGCCATTTGACCCATATTATTTTCATTGGAACCTTGATCCACAATGTAGTTTGATATGATATACCATTTCATGAAGGTTAGGCACAATTCTTTCCCTTGACGTGATATGATATGAGCTCTATAGATATTATGTACGTGCATGTATATAGAATATGTGTACATGTATGGTTCGAATTACAACAGACTATTTGTGCTTAATTCTCATTATAACGATGAACCTTTGGTCTACGGTTCGTTACAGGGCCCGTATTTCAGATATGTCCAATGCCACTAGTGGTTCACAATGTGGTAGCCCAACAGAGAGTAGCTATGAAGGAGATAATTTGATTTCCAGAGCCACAGATTGGATTGAGCCTCGATACATGGCTGAATGTGGTTCTATTCAAGTCCCGAGACATCCAGTGCACGAGGCATTTCATTTACTACAAAGTGACCCACATGTTAAGGTGAGCTGAGGTATGGTTATTTTATAATCATTTTTGCTACAATGTGACCCACATGTTAGCAACATTTGCTACAAAGTGACCCACATGTTTATGGTGCATTCTTTCATAAATCTTTTAACATTTCTTACAATGTGACTCACATGTTAAGGAACATTCGAGCATAATCATTTTGATGTGAAACATAGATGTTTTGTTACCTATGCTTCATTGTTCTTGGTTGTCCTTGGGTGTGTAGGGAGCGGTGATATCTATTGTTTCTGATCCAGATGTATGGCATGCAATGATGAAGAACGAAAAAGTGCAAGAGTTGAAGCAGCTATTGCAAGGTTTGTCCTTGGATACAAAAAAGAAAATTCCTACCCCTCGTTACTCTTTATATAGTATTTGGTCAAACGGCTATTGCAAGGTTTGTCCTCACATATGAGAAAGAAATTTCCCGACCCCTCGTTATTCTTCCGATTGGATTTGAGCAATTTAAGTTCATTATTGGTAATGATTTGTGAGTCTTTATTTCTTAATTATCTATAGGCTCGAGCAAGGAGGAGTCTGTGATTGTATCCGAGGAGGTATCACATCATGACAAGCATGATTGGGTAACTGCACTGGCAGATGCAGTGCACTCAATTGTTGGCAGTTCAAAACAAATAGCTTTTAAAGTGCAAGAGGAGATTTGCCGAATTATAAGAAGTATATTTGGTGTTTCTAGTAAAGGATGGGAGCCATCATCAAAGGATCCGTCTCGAACAGATGATCCTGTTGAAAGTACTCTTAAGTCTTCCATGGCGCTCGCCATGCTTGTCTTTGCGATAGTTCTTCTGAAAAGATTTCATGCATAACATGTCATTCACAGCAATAGGGAATTCGTCGAAAATGAAAATGAGGAATTTTGAGGACTGTTTTTTGGTTAGGTTGGTTTGAGTGTGTTAAGGTAAAAACTTTGAATAATCGCAAAAATTATTTGAAGAGGCATTTTTTATGTCTTCCATGTATATATATTATGGATTTCTGAACCCACCACATTCAAGTATGTAAATGCTGTTTATAAGATGCAAGTGTTCTAGTGCTTTTGATTGATGTCATCTTCTATGATAAACTAGTTTTAGTTAGGAACATGAAAGGTGTGAAAGAAGATCTTTTAAGTTGGGTATCAGTAGCTTGTAAGTGGAAAGATTTATTTAATCCTCTCTTTTCCATCACAAACAAACAATTAATTTAGTGCAATTCCTTAATGATAGCTTTCTTTAGTGTGCTCTGCTCCAGGCAACAACTCAAGCAATTCTTCAATATTTAAAGAATCTCCACATAAGGTGACGTAAGTTATAAATGTAGGTAATTTATTGTTTCGCTTGCATGTTTCAGGTATTTTACATTTCATCAAAGCTGCTGGCTTAAAGGAGTAATTGCAAGTGTAAAGTGTATTGTGACGATGCAAATGAAGATTTCTGTAGAAAATATGAGAGCTTGCAGTTTCTGAGATATTCTAAAATGAATATGATGTAGATGAGATGAGCAATTGATGTTTATAAGGATGTAATTGATCCAGGGCTCTTACCCTTGAGGATTGTAAATTGGTTGGTGAATTCATTTTCTCTTTGGGCCAAAAAGAGATTGAGATATAGAGTATTTACAAGTTCGACAAAATTACTCCTATTTTCTTCAACAAAAATTATATGATTGTTGCAGTCAAAGATGCTAGTGCATAGACCAAGATCCATATTTTTCTCAATCTTATCTCTAAAGTCTCTCAAAATCCTATGAATGTGTCCCAATATGTGAGAAGAAGATTCACATTAAAAATGGCAAGATTTAGATTCAATCCATGCTAGTCCATAGTCCAACGTCCATATTTTTCTAAACTGTTGACGTTGTAGCTTTTCTCAACATTATCTCTAAAATCACTCAAAATCTTTTGATCATTTCACAATATGTGAGAAGAAGGTTCACATTAAAAATGAAAAGCGTAACATGTTTTAGTAGTATAAAAAATATAGCATTCACATCAAAATGACATTAGAGAAAATTAGCATGTTCAAATTTGTACATGTAACATTGGCATAAAAAACTAACATTACATTTTCAAATTGTACATTAGCATAAAACTAACTGTTACCGTTGTAGCTTTTTTCAACTTTATCTAAATTCACACAAAATCTTTTGATCATGTCACAATATGTGTGAAGAAGATTCACATTAAAAATGAAAAGAGTAACATGCTTGAGTAGTACAAAAAATATAGCATTCACATCAAAATGACATTAGAAAAAATTAGCATGTTCAATTTGTACATTAGCATAAAACTACCATTACATTTTCTTGCACATAGAGCCTTTAATACCCGTGATTTATGACCCTTGTTTTCCTATAATTGAAGCTTTCGTTGGGCAGAACTTTGTCACGATTCTTTGACAAGCAGGCTGAGTGATATACTGGAGGATTGACCTTAAAATTACTTTTGAACTTTACGCATGTATACCATTTGAGAACTTGGGAGCCATAATCTATAGCATTTACTCATAGACATCAAAGAAACAAAACCTATATTGTTACATACAAAAACCACTCATTCCTCTAAAAAATAAATCACAAAGAAATTGTCAATAGTACACCTAGTACACGGCACCCTCAAACTAAAACACAAGATGGACTAATTAAGTTATAGTAAGAAGACCTACAACTCACTCAAAGTTTATAAAGAAACATTTTTGGCATTATCTTGTATGCATGTCGTAATACTTAAATTATAGAACAGGAAGAGTTAGTAATCACAATCTGCATTCATATGAAGAGCTCTTTGTGAACATAGACCAATTTTATACCTTCAACAGAAGCACACCAGTTTTACTTCTAAGTTTAGCTTTCCACAAAGTTCTTAAAGTGGTGTTGGCCAAGTCATGAAAAACTCTCAAAATATTCTTCATTTCTACTCTTTTGGTGCAAATTTACACATTTTGTCACTGACCAAAAACATGGCATAAGTAGATATCAACCTGGTTTTTAAAGCCAATAAGAGAATTTAGAAATCTATACATTAAAAAGCAGCGAAGTATCTGGGATGACAAACAAAAATGCCTCCATATTACGAGAATCTCTTGCTCATAGACTTACCAGTGCAATCTCGGAAGGGAAGAGGTATACAAACTCCTGTACCAATGACAACACTAAGTAAATCGGGATCATGGGGCATTGGAGGAGAGAGGTGGCCAGAAGAATGCATCACCACATCCCTTACAGTAGCAGGAATGAGCTTTAAAATGTCTGTATCCATTGCACCAGTCTCAACAATATCCACATTCTCTACTTTTATATCCAATGATTTTTCCTCTGATAAATTTCCCTCTACAATTGATGAAGACTCATTTACTATAGCTTGCCCTAATGAGCTGGTAGATACATTTATCTTCTCTCTCTCATGAATTTGTTCAACTGATGAGCTTACCAATGCTTTCTTTGTTGATTCCACTTCCCTCTTGTTATGATCATTCTCTTCATCTTTACCTTGCATAAATTCTCTTAAATTCTTCATGGTCAATGTAGAAGCAGCAGTCAAAGATTTAAAGCAGTTCGATAATGAGGTTATACCAGTAGCTGCTGAAAATCCAATTACTTTACCAGGTACCTTCTCGGGTGTTGAATCTCGGTCTATAACATTACATTTATGCCTTTCAAGATCATTGTCAGGGACACTGATTGGATGTAGATCTCTATTGAGATGCTCAAGAAGGAGAATGTCATCATTATTTCGAGCAGGCATTGAATCTACATCTACCACATTATGCCTTCCAATATGATTGCGAACAATAATATCATCACCTTGAGCAATTTCTGAAGCTGGATTTACCTCATTATGCCTTTCAACATGACTGTGATCAAGATTGCAATCATCTAGAGCATTTTCCGGATCTAGATCCACCACATGATTCCTATTGAAATTCTTATGGACAAGAAGACCATCATTTCGAACAGTTTCCGAATCTAGATTGTGCATGTTGCATCTGGCAACAGTCTCATGAGCAAGACATTTAGAATATGGTGGAGTTTTTAAATCTAGATTTATTATATCATCATCATTATGAGCAGTATCCAAACCCAAATTTACCACATTATGTCTTTCGATGTTATTATAGAGAAGACGACCATCATTTTGTACATTGTCTGAATCTAAATTTATCACATTGTGCCTCTCAAGAAGAAGTTGGCGGACAAGGGCATCATTACTTCTTCGAAAAGGTCTTGCTTCTTCTTTTCCACGGCCATTCACGATAAATCTACTGGTTTTCTCAGATATGTCATGCCTAGATTCTATGTACGTGTAGTCTTCTTCTTCATCCCTCTCAGACGCATTTCTCTTTCGGCCCTTGACAAAGAAAGATCTTTTCACCTCGTGTTGTTCCCTTCCTTCTCTTACACGACCATCATCCCTGGATTTCTTTTCCGGATCTTGAAACTTACTACTATTATTCACAAGATGAAACATGGAAGATCGAGCGGACGCAAACATACCAAAAGGGATTGCCATTGAATGTTTTTGAAAGGCTTCTATATCTGCTACATCTTGAGATTGTGTGATGATTCGAGAGTTGAATAGGTCACCCGAAGCTTCCCAAGAACGATTACGACGATATGGTGAAATAGATCTCGATCTGTCACTCTCGAATGCTGGATCGTAACTATCATCCAAAGCACCACTTCTTCTTCTTCCTTCTACTTCTTCTGGCTCTTCTTCTTCTTCTTCTTCTTCTTCTACTTCTTCAGGGTGTTCTGTTTCTTCTTCTACTTCTTCTGGGTGTTCTGTTTCTTTTTCTGCTTCTTCCGAGAGTTCTGTTTCGTCTTCAATTTCTTCTGGGTGTTCTGTTTCTTCACATAATTCTTCAGATTCTTCCACCTCTTTTGGTTCTGGTTCTTCTTCCACTTCTCTTGGCACTTCTTCTTCTTCTTCCTCCTCCTCCTCCTCCTCCTCTTCTTCTACTTCTGTTTCGGGCGAAACAAACTCTAAAGGATGTTGCAAGCGGAAAGCTCTGCTATTCTGTTGCCCACGATCCTGTTCTGCTTCTGCTTCTGCTTCTGATTCTCCACTGCTTCCACAGAGTTTGAGGCTAAGAGGAGATGGAGATGGAGATGGAGATGGAGATGGAAGTTTGTTGTGTTGGAAGGCAGGGATCAGTTTCAAGAGTCGCTCCTGAGATGTCGAGACAACGGATTCCTTCAGGATCGAGTCCGCCATGTCTCCTCTCCTCAGACCCAAACCAATCAATCAATCCATCAATCAATCAATCCATCAATCAATCACCCTGCAGGCTTAGAAATCAAGTACACTGCAAAGCAATCATCACACACACACACACACACACATGTATATATATATATATATACTTTGGATGTACTGATGGATGCCCCTCCTACCCCATTCCCTCCCATTCAGAGAAGCCCCCATTCCCACGGAGAGAGACCCTGCCATGGCCATGCCCCTGCCCCTGCCAGGAACTCTTGGTCGGCTGCGAAGAACCAGCCAGACCTCCGGTGATGGGCCGACACCGGCAGCTGCAGAAGAACCCTCGGGTCATGGACATAGGACATAGGACATAGGACATAGGACCGGGGACATGGGACATGGGACATGGATATGGACATGGTCATGGTCATGGCGACACAAAGGGTAAGGATTTCATTTGGGCAGCCTACCCCGCCATTTGGGACTGTGACCGTTGGCTTCTGATCCGCGTTTGGGCCATGTCTTTCTAAGCCTTTTGGCCTTTGGAGCTCCATTGATTGTTTCTTTGCGGATGCGGACAATTTACTCCATGGCTAGAAGAATTGTTTATCAATCGACCACAAAGTAGTTAGATAAAATACCGGACTAATCAACCCATTATTATTTCAATGGGATAGCTCATCAATTAATCCATGATTTGCTCTACGGAATTTTAAGTCCATCAAATGGCTTTCTAATGAATAAATGGATTTTTAGATTTAATCTTGAAAAGTGAAAGAACACAATGAGCCAACCATTCACGGAGAATGAATTAGTTCATGTTCACCAACTATTCTATTGTCACCGCTTCATATGGGTGTCTGAAAGGCGGTGGCAACAAACAAACTAGGCGCACAACATGATCATCACATGTAGCAAATTGTTCCCACTTTTATCATTTGATTGATATTTGCCGCTTCCTTCATATGTGCATCTTCTTGGTTTGTGGAAGGTTGTCAGTGATGTTTACTCGAAAAAGAGATATATGTATATGTATGTATGTAGGGACGCGAACACGGACACAGACACGAACACGAACACGAACACGAACACGAACACGAACACGAACACGAACACGAACACGAACACGAACACGAACACGAACACGGACATGGACACAAACACACACACACACACACGTGTCACGGACACGGACACGAACACGAACACGAACACAGACACGGGCACGGGCACGGACACGGACACATATGCACGTGACCGCCGGCGGCAGCTGCACGTGCTCGGAAAATAGTGATGCATTCTCCTCCCTCCCTCTCTCAATGAGTGGAAAGGAGCCCACCAAAGCAGAATAGCATGGTAAACTCTTTCCATGGTTTTCTATATATCTAGGGTTTCGGCTGAAAATTAGGGCTTCCTGTTGCAAGTAGGTTTCTTTCGGGGCAAAGAGAGAAGGATTATGGTGTCTCTCAGATAAGAGTAAAAGGTATGTGTTTCTGTTCAAACAAAATAAGATTTTTTTCAGGGAACAGAGAGATAAAGGTTCCTGCAAATTTTCGGGATTGGTTTTTTTCAATCACTTGGGGAGACACAGACAGACAGAGACTTTAGGTTTGTACATACATTAATGTTTTATCAGGTAAGGGAAGGAGATGGATATCGTTGAAGAAGACTCACCAAATGTGACAAGGGAAACCAATGAAGAAAAGACGGAAGAAAGTTTTAAGTCTACAGAGAATTTCTCATACTCTTCAATTGAATCTCTTTCATTACATCTCGTTCCGTCTTTGGCTTTATTAAGTGGGCTTTGGGTTATACCATTCTGCTTTGGATTCAATTTGATTGATAATCCTTTCCATACCCTCCAAATCTCAGCAGTAAGTACAGTTTACTTTTCCTGTGTCAAAAGCTAATCTGAATTTGCATTCAATTAAATCTTCTGTATGTTATGCATATGCCAATTTAACTCTGATCATATTATTCCACACATAAATCATCAAGTTTGGTAACGGGTTTGGTTTAGTACGGCTTGTGTAGGACATATGAGAGGTATCAATAGAAGCAAGAAAGAGAAATGACACATAGATGAAGATAGATAACTGAAATTAAAAGATAAAGTAACCTTGGAAAGCTTTATCATCAAATGCCAAAAATACCCATGGGGTTTCCGTTGCACTCCAAATGCCCCGAAGTTTTCATTATTCCTTTAAATGGCCGCGATAAAGAGATAAAGGGGTTGAAATGACCATATAATTGCTCAAAAGGCTCATATAATTTCTCTAGAGGTCATTGACCTATTACATTTGAAGAAACATTGGAAACTTAGGGCCTGGGGCCATTTGGGAAAATAAAGGAAAACTTACGAGTTTTGACATATCATTTACAAGCCGTCAACTTTGTTTGTCTAGATCTCTAGCTTTTCCTTTCATGCGTATCAGGTATGTGAGAACAATACTGTAAGTAATATCAAAATCAAAACAAGAACTAGCAAAATTTTAGATACTAGAATTGTAGTCATTATAAAAAAGCATCTGAAATTAAGACCACATCAGAATCTTGTCTGAGATCCTAGATGTAGGTTACAAGAGGACAACATGGAGATATATCCATATCTATTAGCTTCACCCTTTTTTTGCCTATACTTTGAACGCATTGTGCAATGAATGAAAAGTTGACATAACATTTTAATTATAGATGGGGTCCTATGGTTTGAGACGTGGAATTTCATATGATTTTAGAGGCTGTTGCAACCATCTCTCCCCCATGAATTCCACGTCTCCATATCATCGATCAATCTTGTATAACTTAGGTTCATATTCTTGGTACCTTTCTTGTCGTAAAACTGATGGATCTTTTATTCTTTGCTTAATTCCTTGTTTTTTCGTTTTGAGTAACTAAAGTTTAATATCCAGTAATATTCAAGGAACTTTTGAATGTTTTCCCAGTGGTTTTGTTGCAGATCTTTCAATTCTTGAGTTCCTTTATCCTTTATACTGTGGTTTCTGTGAAGCTGAAGAGATGCCCCACGGTGAGGTGCAGTGAATTAATCTCTTATATCAAAATAAGCACAACCGCATGCTCATGTGCATATAAACACACAATATCTACCAATCTACCTATGCATTTCTGTATCTTTTTCTTTTGGCGAAATATTTCACTTTTTTACAGGTATTTCAAGCTACTTGGAGAAGTATCATCACTCTTCCAACCGGTAACTTTCTCTTTCCTATCGCAGTATAAGTATCTGATGGATCGTTCATAAGCTCCATTTTAAGAAGATTGTAGTAGCATTCAAATGAATGCACAATCACAAAATTAGCATGAAAAGGGTAGGATCTAAAATTTAGCATGCTTTTTCAGGAGCTATTGTAGCAATTGTAACTGCAATTATTTTTGGAGCACCTCTAGATATTGCGTTAGTATTCATTTCTCCCATGCTTTTTCTTCAGCCTTCATTTATCATCTGTTTACTGAGAGCATCAGTTTGGAATATCAATGTGCTTTTAATCTTGTTGTGTTAAATAGGTGACAATTTGCTCAAACTGATTCTCTTCACTTTCTTCCCTTCTCCAGGCAAAGTGGAAAGACAGCATATTGGGCTCTGCTTGCATCTTCTCTTGTAGTTAGTATTTGCTTTATATGTTTCTCTAAATTCAAATATATGTTGGATTAACTTTCTGTAGTAACAATTCTCATTGTAGAACAGTGTGAAATTTCAGTGAGGACTGTCACAATTTGGTTGTTTACTGCAGGCTCTACCAGCTGGTATTGTTTTGGGACAATCATGGTTTGACTGGCAACGGTTATTTGCTTTTACGAGGTATAACATTTATGTGCTATCACAAATTATAATGAGTTCATTTCTGTCCTTTTCTTTGTGGTGTTTCCTTATCATGAAAGGTCCTCATTCTAGTTTCTAACAATCTCTGTTAAGTGTACTCATACTTATCATTGGATAGTGAAAAATGTCATTAGCAGACATGACATTTCTATCCACATATACAATGCCCAATCAAAAATTTCAGCTATTTACTTGTTGAAAGATTATAGGTAAATACATACATTTTTGGGCATTTGATTCATGATATCCATATGAAGCTGTACACCTACCTGTGCAAGTCTGGTGTGCATTTGAGGCTATCACTCCAATTTGAATGCAATGTTGAATACCCATGTATATAAATGTCATCATTCTTTATTCAGAATAATATAATGTTACAAGAAAGGCATTATGGGCCAAATCTACGTGTAAAATATAAATTTAATGGTGTTCAGTAAGTCAAAATAATCATGTTTTGAGTTAAGGAGGTCAGTACATTAACATGAAACGAACATTTTTGCCATAAAATTTGTCTTGGCAGTATTCATTAGTGGAAAATGACACATACCATTAGTGGAAGTGATACAACTGTTGTTTTCTAACATGATGTCTTGATTTTTTGAATTTGAATGTGATTAGACCGAATGGATTGCTGGAGTATTCAATTTGTATACCAGCCCATGGAGCAGTCATTGGAGCCTGGTTTGGTGCATGGCCAATGCCATTGGATTGGGAGAGACCTTGGCAGGTATAAATGAAATGTATCCGCCTATGATGCTATAAAAATGTCACCTATGATGTTATAGAAATGTAGGTATAAATCATGCATCATTATAATATGCTGAAAACAAATATATCTACAATGTCATAGAAATTTGTGTAAATTAATTCATTATTCGCACCCGTAATGTTTGTATTTATTAATATACAGGAATGGCCAATTTGTGTCTCATATGGGATGGCAGTTGGTTTTATAATAGGGGAGATTTTGTCTCTCATCCTTGTAGTTCTATACGGAAGAAACAGAAGATATAAGCAGGATTGAAAAGTTTACTTTTGTAGCCAAATTTCTGTATCGTAACTAGATTTTTGGATGCCCCATTAAATCAGTATTTGATCAGGGATCTGCTGAGGTTATTAAGAGAATGCATAAAATGTTAATTAGCTAAGTGCGTAACAAGTGTAGAACTTTCTTAATGGGTTGAAAACGAGTACAAACAGAACTTCTAATATACAAATTTTGTTTGACTTAGAATGTCAGTAGATTTCTGATGCTAAAAAACTAATGAGGAGTTTTAAAAAATAGATATAGCTGAATTTCTTTACTAAAATTTATATTAGTTCTTTTGTTGTAAATAATCTATTATGCAAAAGATGACTTGTTTTAAGTATTCCTTCAGACCTCGAATAAGAGAGTGCATCTCATTGGTGCCATGCCATATCCAACTTACATATTGGCTTAAAAGCATTTTCGGTAAAATTTGTTGATCAAGATTAAAATAAAATTCTAACTGAGTCGCAAAATTAGAAACAGTGTCTGAACTATGATTTTAAGAGATCCCTTGGGAAAATTTGTCAATCAAAGTTCAGTTCTATTTTGCCAACTGAATCATAAAATTATAAACAGTGTTTGATCCATGTTCATAAGCATTTCCTTGGGTAAAATTTGTCAATTAAAATTCAATTAAATTATAAACAGTGTTTGAGATTGGAGTGAGGAGACAAATATGAATATATTCAGAGTATATGACAAGAGTGAAAGCAGAGTTCAATTATTTTTTTGCCCCCCAATATCATTCACGTACAAAAAATGGCAGTCACTAATCAATTTGAAACTAGGCTTTGAACCTGCATTTGAGCTCTAGGAATTTGAGGATGATCTTTCTATGTAGTGCTACATCATTGTGTGCGGATTGAATGTTTGTTTTGTTGATGGATTGTCCAATTGGCATGCATAGGAAATGGCTGGAAAACTTTAGGTGGCTTCATATTCTTGGATAAGGTATGCAATACCATGCACAAATAACTGAAAAACTTTATTTACAAACTCTCCCTGTATGCCAATGGCTGGACATGGGCATATACTGTTATATTGTTTTCACATACTTGTATATCGCATTCAAAAACCTAGATGTAATGATTCAAAGGTTCTTCGGGAATGTTGCCTAGCTGCAACTATTAAATGCCAAGAAAGGCAATTTGCTTATATTATGAGCAATCATTACAATGGAGGGAGCATGATTTGTTACAAGCCTTCATTTTCCCATTTGTATATAGCAATAAACCAGGACGTAACAAAAGCATATTGTGCAAATAAAGGAAGCATAAGACAACTATTAGAAGACCCCTTCCACCTTTCAGTAAAATGAATTGCAACTGAATTGGACTATTTTGACTTCATTCATATGTAGGTCTTGACTGGTTGGAATGTACAAAGAAAAAAGGTGTAGAATTAGTCGACAACCATCATCACAGCGATTTGTATTAACGATGATTATATATTAGAAAGATGATTGCAATATGGTTTGGGGCTTATGTTCCTTATTATATTGAAGCATCACAATGTAACATTCTCCAATATGTCCTTCCTCGTCAAAGTCCCTTCAATTTTGCATAGACTTGTAGGAGGGATATATGTATATATCATGTTCGTGGTTTACTTCTCATTTCTTATCCTACACAACCAAGGGAAAGTAAATTCATTGTTTTTGGTAATAGGCATCAAGAAGATACATTGACTGCTGAAACTGAAGCACCAACCTTAAGATGCAAAATCTAAACCCTACGCCCCTAAGTCTTAAAACCTATTCACATGTTCTTACCATGGCTTGCTTAGTTGATGCAGCGTATTGAAAAATCTCAAGTGCTCGGGATTGTGCATACTCCAGAGCCTCTTGCCAATAATACGCTATCGAATCAGAAGCTTTGTTTGACATTGCATTTAGGTGCTCATCAATATTATCTTCATTTGCAAGCACTAGTGGCCTCAAAAATGTGGAATAAATATATGTTGTTCCCTGAAATAGATAAAAATCCAAAATTTTATGTATAATTGACTGATTTTGACAATTGTTTTTTCTTAAATCTCATTTGTTGCCTCAAACAAGAAAATATATATTTTTACATAGAAATACCTCCTAATCATAATTTTTTGTTAATAATATACCCGAAAAGAACTCATAGATTTTGAGTATTACCAATGTTTGAGGATACCATAGGTATACAATAAATGCAAGCTTAGCTTCATTGTAAAAAGGTAGCCTGAATTTGTTAGATTTTTCAAAGAAAAGCAATAAATGGTTAGTTGCTAAAGAAAAAACAAGAAAACATTGACTAATATTTCATCGTGGTAAAAACTGAAATTGTTTGCAACATACCATGATACAAAAGTATCCCCGATTCGTTCAAAGACGGCAACAATGGCAAGAATGATCCTGAAAAAGCATCATAGACATAATAATACTGCACAAGTGTGTTCTTCCAACTGTCCTTAAAATTATGTCATATGTATGAATAGAACAATGTACTAATGCAATCTCTAATATATAAATTCAGACATTTTCTAAGAAAAAGGTAAATACTTAGGATTAGGGTTAAAAGCTATATTGTTAACATATCTAAATATCCATATACATATACATAGACATATACATTTCAATATATACATATCCATTGATGCATATATATACACCTGCATATGTATACACATACACATTGGCCGTTACCCTGATGTGTTTCTGGCCCAATACTGATAATAATATACGGCTTATTCAGAATTCATGGGGAAAATAAAAAAATAAGGAAACTATTACCAATATAGACACCAAAAGGTGAACTTAAATTTAAGGATTAAATCAAGAAAATTTATGTTTACCAGTATTGACACCAGAATCGTAGTTGGTCCAACTCAGGCTTGTTCGACTCCAAACATTTGAAGCATTTATATGCAGGATAGGCATATCCAACAATCATACTATGTTTACATGATTAAAAATGAAAAGAAAAACATAAATATAAGATGGAAAAAAGATTAAATTGCTTTTTTATATTGATTTGACGGAAAATCACCAAATCCCAACAAGTTCTTAGATATTGATCAGAATGCGTCTATCTTTTCAGAAACTCCCAAAATGCCCCTTTTCTAGCAGATAAGTTAATATATTATGAGGTGGTATTTTGGTAATATTTGAAGACTCGGGATGTTGTGATAAATACCCAACAAGATTAGGCGTATTTCAGTCATTTTTCCTGTTCTTTTATCGAGAAATTACATAGATTCTGTCACACGATGCATTAAAAAAGAAAGAAGAAAGGAACCCACATCAGAGCTCGGGTGATTAGAGAACCCATGATCTCAAAACCTGCAAAAAAAAAAGAAGACAAGAAGAGATTTAAAGGAAAAAAAAAAGAGAGAATTGAAATCAAATAAATATGTAAGATTGAGAACCAATGAGAAGAAGAAGAGGAAGAAGAAGAAGAGGAGGAGGAGGAGGAGGAGAAAGAAGAGAGAAGAAAGTGAAGAGGACGCGACTGTTGGAAATCAAAGGGCCATTAATTTTGTATTTTGCATTTTGTTAGAATGATTCGAAATCCTCAACTCAAACAAGGTTTGGTTTGGTATGTATGTTCACACTTTTAAACTCCTTTGCTCTTCATGCATATATATATATATATATATATATATACATATCTCCATTGGAACCAAAACATGACTTCTCGTCTCCGTGACGAACAAACAAGCATTAAGTCGATATGCTTCATGTTTGTATGGAACAATGGTTTCCACACTAAAGAAACTACAACCTTCTTGTCACTGTAGAGTTTCGGGTTTTTGGTTGGGTCACTTCACATATCAACCACTAACAAAGAGGGCCATATTATACACTTCGTGTTGTTCGTTGTGTCTGACACTTGTGTCATGCACTCCTAAAAGTCTTGACCTCTGTGACACTGCCACTTTGCGTACTTCACTTGTCTTGCATTCGTGACGAGAGAAGCGTGGAAGTAGTGGTGAGAAAGGGCAAGTGCAAGTGTGACGAGTGTTGGCGCCGCATAGAGATTCCTAAGACGTTGCACAACACTTGTTGTGCCATAGCTTGAATCAATGAGATGCCTAATACAAACAACGTCCAATTCTTGAACTAAAAATTGGTATATTGCGCACAAAACCCTTTCTAAAAATTCTAATGGAGAAATGGATTTGTATTATCGTGCATGTGTGTGCAAGGATAGATAGATCATGTTCCTCTATGAATTTCGATTTGTTTCTGACATGATATTATGTACCAAATTCCACACAGACCTCTATCCCCTCCTTATGATCATTGTCAATGGAGCTTATTCAATGTTGGTCGACCACTAGACTCATTAGGCAAATTCCACACCCAAGCGTAAAATTTTCTACTTGGCCATTATTAGCCAACTTGAGCGGCTATGAAACAAACCCTTTGCAAGGTAGTCACCTAATTGGATTGGAAGGCATAGCCCATTTATAGGCTCAAAATAGCGTTAGTGCTTCAAGCGACATGTGAATTCCAAAAATGAGAATTTCATACCCAAAAAACTCGTTGTCCTCTACAAGACCTTTGATTTTTTGAGTTGCAACATTGAGAAGAGGCACCCATTTGTTAGATATGCATGAATGAGTGCACACTACACGAAGGGCTCTGATCAACACAAGGAAAGGACAACCAACACAATGAGAAATCCTAAGGCATAGAAGAGCTCCCAACCATCCTAGAGATCAAGCCCATGACACTTCAATCGACAAAGTACCAAGAGATCATACTCTTAGTAGACAATGAACCAATTATGATCCTTGAAGCTAGCACACTTATGACCCTTGGTGTATTAAAATTATGATGCTTAGAAGTGCATACAAACCCACCACATACCCCTCCCCTAGAAGCCTTTGTAACTAAACCTCCATTGTAATGGTCATGGAAAATGCAAATAGTTTGTACAGGATCATGTAAAAGGGTTCTCTTTCTCTCTACAAAACCTAGTTCCCATAAACAAGACAAACCATCCTCCACGCCCCAAGATCCTTATATGGCATTGCATAGAGAAGGTCAAGAACTCTTATAAATAAATAGGGACTCGGGTCCTCATTTTATTGTTGAGTTGAGACTCTTGCCAACTCACAGTGACAACCATGCATTTCACAATTCCTTTGTTTTAATAGGTTTCATTCTACACCAACCCAAACTTGTTGGATGTATATAGTTACGAGCCTAAAATGCAATAGCATTCATAGGGTTGGTCTTTCTTTGCGAGAACGATCTGTTCGGTCTCTTTCACCTAGCACATATACCCAAAAAAATTTGATGAAATTAATTAATAATATTGAATAGCAAGTGTGGAAGCTATTTAATAATTGCACTAGCAAATAGGTGATTTTCAAGTTCTCATACCCTTTCCTAGGTGGTAAAGCCCGCCCACAATGAAATCAATTCCAATGGAAGTATCTTGTCAAATTGTGTGGTGTCCCAAGGCGTGGCACCTCATTTTCACGCAAAGTGATAAGAGCATTATCAGAATTCAATCATTTTTATAATAGAATATCCAAGTCTGCAATAATTAGTTTGATGGATGAGGAAGTCAAAACCTTCGAACAAGGAGGATGCCCGAACCTTTGGGTGGAAGACGGGGGGGGGGGGGGGGGGGGGGGATCCTTGTTCGAAGGTTTTGACCTCTTGATCCATGTCTTAATCAAGCACAAACGGATGCATATAGAAAGATGGTTAGGGCGATTTAGAGACATGGACTCGTGTGGGTGGGTTTTGGCCGAGTGCGAACCCGACATATCCGTCCCATGTATTGTACCGTGCCTTCCCCGCATCTTCTTCGTCTCCGTAGTACCTCCTCCCTATTCCTCCTATCCATGGTCTTCTACATTTTATTTATTCCAAATATATGCTCATCTTGTGTTTTTGTTCTTATCCTCTTAGTCTTATCCAAATACCTTCTCCACGCAAGGCAAAAGCGGAAATGGGCCAAAGCAAAAAGCAAAAAGCAAAAAGCAAAAGGCAAAAGGCAAAAAGCGAGAAACCAATGTTTTATGGTGGGCCGAAAACGCAAAAAGCGCAGAGAGTTTAGAAGAAGAAGAAAAAAAAAAAGGTGGGCCGCCTCCAAATGTTTAGAAAATGGAAAAACAATCCATGCTTTCCTGCTTTTCCTCTGTTTCTCTCAGAAACAGCAGGCGGCAGGCAGACGGACATACAATCAGTCTAAATTAAACCACAGGCAGGCTCATCTTGAAAAAGGACAAACTGCCTCCATATCTGCACTCCAATCTCCATCTCCATTCTTCTTCTTCTTCTTCTTCTTCCTTCAGATCCTTCTTCTTTCTTTCGAAGCAATTATTCCTGACCTCCATCAAGCAGCAGGTATGTAGTTTTTTTTTCACTTCTGTTATTTCCAAAACTGTATTTGTTCTTCACATTTTACTATCGTAAACCCATACATGCATACATACATGTATGCATACATAAAAGCATGCATATATATATATATATATCCTGTCTCTATTGGAACTGGTCTTTTCTTCTATTTTGATGCCCTGCCTTTCGTATTGTGTGAAGCGGACGCTCTGATTTCTTCTTTTGTTCTATCTCAGATGAAACCCTATTTTGTGTGTACTGCTTGAGATTGCATACATTTGTTGAAGAAAGTTTTATTGAACCAGCGCATTATACATTCGTTAATAATTACAGTTAATATTGCCATCAAAATTCAAAATGTGAATCTCATGAAAATTCTTGAAGATGTAACACAGTTTGATCTCTGCTACCAGCACTAGAGCAACACTTTTAAAATTCGAGAGCTGCTTCTAATCATATGTCATCATATCTGACCTGACAGTTTTATAGACACAATGAATCAATTCATATTTTCAAAACCAATGGGAAATTAGACTTGTATTAAAATGATTGAAACGGCAACATAAATTTAACTGTTCTACTTGTTTTCTAATCTAAATCAAGAGGTATTATAAACACAATTGTGTAATTCATATGCTCAAAGCCCATGCAAAATAAATTCATAATCAAAATTCGTGAAAATAACATATTCATCTGTTTTTCTTGCAGTCCGATCTAAATCACGAGGAACTATACATGGATGACTCTGATATTTTCGATTTGAATGTAAAATGCAAAAGAAAACAAGAAGATATAGATGCCATGCCTCGTAAACGATCAAGGAATAAAGATGCCGATCAGAAATGTCGTTTGATCATGACACAGACATTGCCATCAGATAGCTTATCATCAATAATACTATCAGATTCATCAGCGAATAATTTCTGTCGAAGTAGATTACCTCGCCGATTCATGTTCTATGAAAAGGGAGAATGGAAAGACTATCCCAATCATGTGATAATGGCCATATCGGTTTGCTTCATGGCTCACAAAACATGTCTTAACTTCACCATCGATGAGATTCATGGGACTATATCATATACTGTGAATTTTGTATATATGCTACAATTGAATACGCATACAGGTTATGTTCGATCTGTGGCATGGATTGATGACCATGGAAAATGCTTCTCTCCACCAAAATGCGTGGAAGGATTGTATGGGGTACACCAAGATCAGTTTTTGGTCTCATCAAATCCACATAAAGAAGTTCCTCTCTCCACAATCGTCAAATCAGAATTTCAACAACAATGTTTAAAGAATGGTGTCTTCTTAGCACACAAGAATAGTACTTCCCCAGCTATTTATACTGCAAGTATAGAGGCTGATAGTAGTTCTTTGACTGAAGGAATCCATATTGGCCTTTCTCATGAGCTCAAAGATCGAGTTGTGAAACTGGATGAAACCAACAAACATTTTGAGTTCGTGAAGGAGAAGTTTGTGCATGGACTCTCATTGCTGGCAAAGCATACAACTATCAGTGCCATCTACAAGGTCTCACACAACAATACCACATTAGGGTTCAAGGCTCGATTGCAAGCATTTATGGAGCAAGAAGAAGCGACAAAGGAAAGTCGAGGAGGCAATGCGAATGTTAGGTGGGGCTGGCATGGTACATCCAAGGAAGGAGTGAAAGATATACTTATGCTTGGATTCAGACAAACAAGAGTGCCGAAGAATGGTACTAATTCCTATGGTGTTGGTGTCTACCTTTCACCTGAAGATTATCCTCGTATTAGGTATGAATCGATCAGTTTTACAACAATTATTCCTTTTAATGATTCAGTTAATTGTTATCATAATCATTCATCTTACTTTCACTGTATCAATATACTTTAGCATATACCATTTGTTTTCTTGTGATATTATAGCATCCATTGGCATATATCATTTTTGTACTTGTTCATATATGATTCATCTGGATATCGTACTTTGTTTTTGCACCATTCATCTATATTTATGCATTCATCTGGTGCCATTTGAGTGTAATACCCTCAGTTTGGTCTATTAGCTTCGATGGTTTGTGTTTGTTTGTGTATGTGAGAGGTATTGATTTGTGTGTGCATCTCTTGTGACTTTGAATTCGCAGTGCCATGTATTCAAATGTCGATGAGAATGGTGAACAACACATGATTCTATGTAAAGTAGTGGTGGGGAAGTCGGAGCAGATTAATCCTGGATCTCATCAATTTCATCCAAGCAGTGAAGAATATGACACTGGTGTTGATGAACTAGAAAACCCAAAGAGATACATAGTTTGGAGTACACATATGAACACACGTATTCTACCTGAGTTCATTGTCACTTTCAAGTTATCACCTCCATTGCGTGGTGAGTTAAAAGCAAATAATTATGAACCTCATACAACCGAACAAGCAAAAGTTGATTATTATAATTTATTCATTCCACTGGCTTTTATATGCAATGTATATGGAATATAGAATATGAATGAATGAATGAAAGTTGACACTCATAAGGATCGCAATCTAATTGTTTTTAAATACATTTTGTTGGGGCTTATTCGAGGAATTGTAATATATACATACAGCTGTGATGGTAGCTGCATTGGGTGGGAAGAAGCTGAGAGTGTGTCTCTCTCCATCAATACTCAAAGTTCAGAAGAGTTGCATCAAGGTAATGCAATTGAATGATTTTCAGACACTGATAAATTGAAGTAAAATTCAAACAATCAATACTAAAAAACATAAATGAATCCAAAATTCAAGGATCAATACTAAAAAAATGATGGAAAATTCTGATGATCAATGAGTGATTTCACTGAATGGAATGAAGCAATTTGAATCATCAAAGCAGTATCTCTTTTTTAAACTTTGAAGTTCATTCCTTTTTTTAATAACAGGGTCTTACAAAGTGTGATGATAAAGCGAGTCCATGCAAGTGTCCATGCTCTCCATGGATCTCCTTCCCTGAGTTATTCTCCATGATGAGACCTAAACTCAGTCCAAAACATATGCTTGCATTGGAGCAAGAATACCATGATTTTCGAGTAAGAACTTTTCATTAAAGAGCTATTTCTTTGTTGGTTCTCTTTTATCATCCTTCTGCATAGTTTTTGGAATGTTTTTCTTTTTTCTTTTTTTACTCATTATGTTTTTTTCTTTCAATTATAGGATAGAAAAATGTCAAGGGATGTTTTTGTGAAGAAAATCCGAAGCATGGTTGGTGATGATATTCTACGACAGTGCTTAGCAAGAAAGAACAATGCATTAAATGCTGCATCTGTCAAGACATAAGAAACAAGGATATATTGCAAATCAGGGTATCACGCATCATCGTAATGTAATGCAATATAAATACAAGAGTTTGTTATGATTATAAATCATAGTTCTGCTATAGAAAATGCTACATTGAAGGCATTTAGTTAAGATATTGCAGAAATGTTGTCAACAAAAAGAATCATTAAAAAACAATGGCAAACACACTCATACACATGAAACATGTATATATTCGTTGCCAGTCCTAAATTGACTATTTGCTTCCCTTTGTCTTTTGACAACAAAAGGAAGGAGTCATGCTTTAGATTGTTAAATGAGCAAAAAGAAAGAGACATTGAGTTGAAGTGTAGAATGGTTTATTGCTACATCTGTGCAAATAAAAAACTCAAGTTGATCCATAAGGCCTTCTTATTTACTAAAGAATAGTGACAATAATCTTAGAGACACTACAAAGATTTATCAGCAATCAATATAAACAAAACCTCATTAGAAGGCACATAAAATTGGATAAAAGATGAAGATTGTGATTGTAATTCTATGAAGCTCCAAGAGTAGTTTAAGATTGTGAGTCTATTGAGCTCAAAGAGTTACTTATCTAAAGTTGAAGACCAAACCAGATTGGAGTGATTCTTGCGCATAAGAGGTAAATATAAAGAAAAGCCAAGGAAACACCAATCCACCCTTGTGTGTGCATGGAACATCATCAAGTGTCTGGAACCTTGTGTATTCATGTAAATCAGCAAGTGTTTCGAACCTTGTGTTATGGGGGTAAAGCAAACTACCTCTAACAAAGTACTACAATAATAAAGTGTTTCTTTCAAACCTTGTGTTATGACGGTAAATCAAACTACCTCTAACAAAATACTAAAAAAAAATATTAGCATTCCAATCCCTGCCCATAGCATACAAGACAATCAATCTATTAGCCATTCCTCTTTCAAGCATGGGATACCCATTAGTTATCAGTGTTATGTATATGCAATCCAGTTATCAACACCAACTTTTTGAGTTATATACTTTTTGGCATTGACACCTTCCATTTTGTCCTATCAACCCTGAAAATTAGGCAACCCTGTGCTGCGTATGGGTGGATTTGCTAATCCAAGCCGGCCAGAATTGCCTTTCTCCCTTCCTTTGTTATTATAAGGTGCAGAGGTAGGAATGTGCTACACCTTATAATAACAGGTGAACATCATTCAAGTTCTTTTGCCTTTAGTTCAGCATAAATCTACCATTTAGGGCAAAAAGTTGTATGGAAATCCAAAACACGATGTTAGATGAAAAATTTTGCAACAAATTATTTAATACTTTTGGAGTATATTAAAACACTCATTCATAATCACACGTCCTTAAGGGCAAAGGAAGGATCAGAGAGTTAAAACAACACAACCTCGTATAGAACCCTTACAAACGGTCATGCTTTCAACTTCACGCCAAGAAGGTCCATCTTCATTGATCTGAAAGGCCAAAACTTCACTTAATGGCTCAAGATTGAGATCTCCAGATCGAGGCAATGTAACTCCTCCGAGAATATATAACTCCCCCAACATACTAACAAATCCAAAACTAAGTCGACGATAGATAGAGGGCCGCGAATACAAAATTTTCCCTGATTCACGCCCTACAATATCATTAAAAATAGTGTAAGGAACTCCACTTACAGCACCAATTGGACGTTGAACTGAAATGCAATCCACAACCATCCATTGATTATGTACAACATCATAAGTTTGTGCGAAAGGCACTTCCCAATGAATCGCGTAAGGTTTTGCATCATCTAGAAGCACTCCAATGCAAGACGAGTTTTTTATTTGGCAAAGGTCAGCAATTCGTTCCCACCGATCAAGACTGGGGTGGTAAATCTCAGCCATTGATGTGGGTTCTTGAGATGTGGTGAACCCACCAGCAACAAGGATACAAGCATTGGAGAGTGGTGAGCACGCAAACCGGGTCCTAGGCACAAGCATTGGCGCACCAGGTGACCACACTCTATGTATCGGATCATAAATCCACATCTCATTTGTTGCCGAAATGGATCCATGATCACCTGCAACCAAGGAAAACAAACTAAGACTGTTTATCACCAAACAATATATTTATCAAGTGTTTTGCAAATGTTATCCTATTTTTTATTTTTGTGACAAAGGTTGTTGAAACATTCTTGTAGATACATAATACAATGATGATTTACAAGCAAATTTCCCCAAACACAAGCTAACTAGTTAAGGAAATTAGAAAGATTGCCCCAATTTTCCATATTTCAAGAGTTTCACAATCGATGAATTCATCAGCCATTTAAATATTTAATAAGTTCACGCAGTTCCTTAAGCAAACTAGATTTGTTTTCACATATTCTTGTTGCTGTTATACTGAGCTACATTAAAACATTATGGAACTTTATGAATTTCATAGTTAGTTAAAAGAACATATTTTCTGATGAGAAGTTATGCATTTGCCAACCAGTAAATTTGTTACGAAACCTTATCAATTTCATAGTTAAGATGAAAGAAAATGTGTTTTTGCTCATGAATTTGGGGGGTACTTACAGTTTCTGAAATGTGTATATACAATATATATGTATATGTATATGTATATGTATATGTATATGTATATGTATATGTATATGTATATGTATATGTATATGTATATGTATATGTATATGTATATGTATATGTATATGTATATGTATATGTATATGTATATGTATATGTATATGTATATGTATATGTATATGTATATGTATATGTATATGTATATGTATATGTATATGTATATGTATATGTATATGTATATGTATATGTATATGTATATGTATATGTATATGTATATGTATATGTATATGTATATGTATATGTATATGTATATGTATATGTATATGTATATGTATATGTATATGTATATGTATATGTATATGTATATGTATATGTATATGTATATGTATATGTATATGTATATGTATATGTATATGTATACGTATACGTATATGTATATGTATGTATGTATATAATATGCATTTTCACAATTACATAAACTCATTGAAGAATCAAACCACGGCCCAAAGAAAACCTAGTTAATGCTCATAGCATTTTAACCAAAAGCATATTCAACGATGGCCAAAAATCCTAGCTAACTAATACTACTCTTCTCGTCGATTCCATGAATAAAAGCAAATAAATAATAATAAATCTACCTGATACAGGATCAACATCATCAATATCGTCACCACCAATTATATACAGCTTCCCTTCTATTGAAACGGTCCCGAAATTTGATAAGTTCTTGATCGAAGAAGGCAGTGGTGGGATACTGAACCAAGTGTTAGTGTTAGGGTTAAAAGTTTGCCATATCTTGTCGGGATCTCGTGCTGAGACATAAAGCCATGGTTCGGAGCTCCCGATTTCGCTTCGCAATTTGAAGAGATCTTTGCTATAGAGAAGAGATCTCCACGAGTGATTCACTGACCTCATCTGTGGATGACTACTGAGAGGGACTCTAGCTAAGCATTGTAAAGAAACGGCATCTGGCAGGCCTTCTATGATAGCTGCCATTGAAACACAGAGACAGAGACAGAGACAGAGACAGAGACAGAGACAGAGACAGAGACAGAGACAGAGACAGAGACAGAGACAGAGGAAAGAGCAGGAGCAGGAGCAGGAGCAGGGTATGTTCTTTCCTGGTATTTGTTATGTTCACTTACTTCACAACATTTTTTTACTTCTCAATGGATATGTACATTGTATATCATTTAAATTTATAATCAAACCTTTTAAGGTGTCCAAATTTTTTTGAGTTCACACACAAGACATAGAAGAACACGAAGGGTTGTGCATCTCGCTTCGTCCGTGTCTACGTCCTTCTGCCAGCTTCTACCTTCTAGACAAATGCAATCTCGCATCCGTGTTCCGAGGGCCCCGTGTGAACCCAAAAATGGAATGTCCAGAACCACCAGAAAAGCCCACGATGCCGTGAACTGAAACCATTCAATGCCCTTTATCTGGCATTTTGATTCGCATTTCCTGGTCCATAACTTGGTTTGGATCGAAGGATATTGTACCAATCTTCCTGTTGATATGGAGCAAAAACATCAGCCGTAAGGATAATGGGAACATATACCCGTCCGTTTCTTGAGCTTCCCTTCTAAGGCTCGAGCCAGATGCATGAGCATGCAGAAAATCAATTGTGATGTGGTGCGGAATCATTTGCCACAAGAAAAGTGGGACTCGCGACAATGTTTTGTCTAACTTACTAATGCAGAATAAATTTTGAGACATGCAAGGAAAATGCACCACATAGGATAAAAAGGTTGCCAAGACTAACTAATAGCTAAGATGTTTTTAAACGTTTGCTACCTGTGAGCATTCATGTTTTCTTTCTTTTACTTTGTGTGAGAACTATGGTAGTCCTAAAATGACAATTCTACACTTGTATGAAGGAAGGCTTTTTAGGGGTATATGTGCATATGATTCACATGTGTGAACCCTAGGAATAAAGTTATGGCATTAGCATGGATGTGTATTGGAAGGAGAGTTGTTATCATGTCATTGTGCCTTAAGCAACAAGAGACATCCTATTTACCTCTAGATGGGAGTCTCAAGAGTTTGAAAAGCAACCCATATAAGTTTGCTCAAAGGATTAAACCTTATGCTTGGGGTGAAGAGGGCAAACAACACTCCATTGTATGTGATTTCTCCAATAAGGGTCATTGTATTGCCCCATTCACATTTCAAAATGTCCTATCATAGCTATACAATAACGTGTATATAGCCCTCAAAAGAATGGTTTTGGGGTAGATATATAGCTCCATTAGATGATATGTGTGATAGAGGAGAGAGTCACATCCATATGGCACCTTCGTGGGGGGAAATAGTGATAAATTCTCAAAGCCCTAGATTGAGATTTCTCTAAGCTCTCATGGCAAGTGAGTGTTAACACAAACATTAAGAAGTACACACATAGGGATCTAAGAGCTTCCTAACACAATAAATGAGAACTTAAATCGAGGGTTTTACAACCCTCAAATACTTAGTAAAAAAACATTTCTAGTCACCCACGTTTCTTCTTGTTTTTCGCATTTAATTTAACTTGTAAATTTTGATTTTTCCTTCAACCACTTTTCATATTTAAAGCTAATTTTAAGTCTTGTTTTTTGTTTCTAGTTATTGCTCCAATAGTACATTAAGTACTAGTTAGTTTGTGTCCCTTAAAATCAGGCTTTTGACTATGGTCATTTAGTGCACTTCATTGCAATTTACCCACGCCACAACACATGATTGATCTACGTACCTAAACTCACAATTGAATCTCCATCTATAGATCACAATTGGTCCACCAATAGGACCTCACGATTAAACCAACATTTGCAAGTCATGTTCGATCCACCATCTCTGAACTCACAATTGATTCATGTATAGGAGTTTACGATGGAACCATCATCTAGCACCGCAATAGAAAGAGGATAATTAAAACATGTCACATATGAATTAGAGTGTGTTGATGCATTATTTATGTGAAGATAATGAGGCCTTTCATACATATAACTTGTAAAACCCTCATATTGCCCTAATATCTAAATATTGCTACCTACAACTTTTATCCTCTAGAAAAATATTCCCTTATAGGTCATGCCTCTCAACTTTCCTCTCTTCACTCATTCCAAACCCACCCTAACATATTTCAATGCGCAATGCACACATTTTATAATTGGACTAGGCTATGTAAAGTGAACTCTAAAGAGCAAAAGGTTATAGCTTGTTCATAAAGTAGTTTGAATCACCAATAGATTTTGAACAATTATACACCATGTCACATTTCCCTTCCAAAGCATGTCCAATCCCACCAAAGACACCAAAACTATGAATCACACGAACATCAACCAAGTTTCAACTTAGTCATGATCCAATAATGAATTTTTTATTAACCATATAACCTAAATAAAATATTGGAAATATAAATGGCTTACATTCAATGTTTCTCATAACCTAACATAACATTATAGGAGTGACTCTATAGGCTTTATCGACAACCGGACATGGGTTTACTTGAATCCATCATGTCTTGGTATTGCAAAAAGTACAAGCACATTTGGGTGACTTCTATACTTTCTAAATCCTTATCTCCTCAACAAATAGTTTCCAATTACTCTCTACTCTTCCAAACGTACCGACATGCTCTTTAAAAATATTCAATCTCAAACATAAGAAACTTGTCAATAAATTGGTGCAAGTTGTCAATATTATGTACACAATTGTGGATAAATCATGATATAATACATCTGCCTAAACCATATTCTTTAGGTCTTCATGGTTCTAAAATAAATTGGTGCAAAGTTATCATTGTCAATATATTAAGCACACAAGTATGGATCGATCCTGATATAATACATTTGCCTGAACCATATTTATCAAGTGTTTGAAAATGCCGCAGAAATGTAAGATGCTAGGTTCTCATGAAAAGGATTGTTTATATGGTTGAATAGGTTCTCTAATGGTCCTTGCTTTGTAACAGCTGCTTGTGCATAAAAGCCTAGCCAAGCAACCATAGCCAAGCGTCCATTCTTTATTTCTTTTACCTTCAATTCTTCGAAGGCAATTGGATCTTTTGATAATCCCAATGGATCAAATAGAACACCCCCAGGGTAGTTTACATCCCCAGGAAGAAAGATTCCCAATGGCTCCAAAGCTTCAATACCACAATACCTGGCATATTCTGGTCCAATCTAGAAACATCACATGAAAGCATTCTTAAAATCTTCCAAATAAGCATCAATAACTGAACCATCACCAAAATATTAATAGTTTTTAATGCTTTGCATTTTAACATATATTGCTAACCATATTGTCTCTTTGCCTTGGAAGCCCCCTAAATATTGTCGTTGAATCTATTACATTGCTTTGATCTATACTGGTGAATGGTATCAAACACACATTGACTTTGGTTTTCTCAAGACTCCCTAACAAACCTTTAATTGTATGAAACATATTTAAAGTGTTGATCATTCTTTGTAGAACCGAAAACCGTTAACCCAATGTCACTACTAGTTTTAGATACCTTATTAAGATAAAGGACAATATGTTTAGACAAAGTAGAAGAAGCAAAGTTGAAAATATTAGGGTAAATTAAGATGGAACACTCCATATCTCAATAATTTATTGTGATTTAAGATCTGATTTGCAAACATTCACATAAAGAAAACAATGAATGAATAAAAATGATATATGAACCTAACCCACTAAAACAATATCACAATAGGAGAAAGATACCATGAGAAGGAATTGGCAGACAGCGATTACAAGGATGCCTTGACTTCCTGCTAAATGTAGACCCGGTATACCAAGATAGTCCAATGTATCTCCCTGAAAAAAACAACAAATAAGAAAGGCAACTTCATATAACTTAGAAGTGCAATTTTCAATGTGCAAACAGAGAATGTCAACTATGAATGTGCAAAAACAAGAAGTAAATGGCAAAGCTGATAATTTCCAATGAAAATGGGATATATAGGAAAACAAAATCCAAAAAATAAAAAACAAAGTAAGAATATCTTGCCTGAAGTTTGGCATATCCCACTCGCCACCATACTGGCTCTGTAAACTTTATACCATAGAATCTATCCAATATCTCCGGAACTACTACACCAATTGCTCCTAGCATCGCCCACCGTGCATGTAATACTTCGAAACTGAATTATAAAGATAATTTAGATTAAATTCTACCAAGTAGAAGACGACCATCTTCTCTTTGCACAAAGGCATTTATAACCTCAATTTCTATGGTAGATTTTTTTTCCATGCCAATGTCATTCAACCATGCCCAAAGGCTCTAAACTTCAACCTTCATAAATAAAGTTAAAAAATTATGGTCACAACATGATTTAATATCAAACAAATTCTGGGATTATCTCAAAGTTCATCACTTAGATTCTTCCTCCCAAAGCCTATTGAAGTCTTGTCACTGTAACGTAATGGATTTTCCTAGTGTAAAAAAAAGAATATCCAATACCAAGAAAGGAATGTCGCAAAAATGAGGAATGATCCTAAGGAGTTGGGAAGTTTGAATAGCTGGAAGACTTTTAAAAGCCTTTATGGAACACATTATAACTTGGACATATGTACTTGTTCAAACTCTTAATAAATTTCCTGATCTAACCATATTGACTGATAAATTAAAGAACTGTCGCAAGTATTAATCCATGATCGAGTTAGGAAACGCTTACTTGAAGTATCTGTTAAATGTTGTGGGTTCAAATCCAAGGTTAAAAACATCAAATCCATAATCACCAGGAGCCTCACCCATCAGGTGATTCGGGTACTCGTATGGAAGGGGACCCAACCATTTTGGCCTATCTTTTCCATACCAAACGCTGCAGATAAGGTTAATAAAAGACACTTTAAAATTTATGAGCATCTACAAAAAACAGTTAATTAGCAACACCATTATGTTTAAGGTTTAGGGCTTTTAACAGTTTAACCTAATGTATGTCCTTGTTTATTGTAATCTAATCTAACCTTCGACCTTTCATGTATATCCTTGTCTAACCTAAAGCAATATAGTGGAGATTTGCTCTTAGGTTTACTGGTCTCTATAAAAGAATTTGCTACTTGAGGTGCAAGCATGTCTGCTAGAATAAATGCCATTGGCATCAAGTGAATATGCCCATAAGTATACTCTAAGCTCTCGTCCAATTGGATATAATTTGTTAGAATTAAATTAATATCCAATACTGCTTTAATTAATTAAATATTGTAACAACCTATTCACCTGCGTTTTGTTCGTCATGAAAGTTCCCAAAACAAATTTCAGCATGGCCGTGTACACCCATAAATGTAGCATCAATCATTACCGTAATATGATCTGATTTTCATCAAATTAAAAGTGTCTACACAGTTTTTGTACCTTGTTTAAATAGTACTTTAAATTTCTATATCGTATCAGAGGCTTGCATTAGGAAAACCAATCCAGAAGATCTATGAAGATGGATTCTAACATAAGTTCAATAAATCAAAGCAAACCAACATCAATGACAATAAAATATGTTGTGGAGAGAGTCACAGAAAAAAACTACAGAATGTGGAAATCACATGCCTGATTGGCTGCAATATCTGCATATGATGCTGTTTTGGCTCATCCTCAACTTCCACATTCTGTAGTTTTTGTCTGTGACTCTCTCCACAATATATTTTACTGTCATTGACGTTGGTTTGGTTTGATTTACTGAACTTATGTTTGAATCCATCTTTTTAGAACTTCCAGATCAATTTTCTTGATGGTTGCGCTTTGACTCCTAATGGAAAGTTCTGTCGACACTTAAAACAAAATACAAAAACTGTGTAGACACTTAAATTGATGAAAATCAGTTCGAATTATGGTAATGTTTGATGTTATGTTTATGGGTGGAAATGGTCATGGGGAATTTTGTATTGGGAACCTTCACAGTGAATAAAACTCACGTGGATAAGTTGTTACATTATTTCATTAATTAAAATAATATTGGATATTATTTTACTTCTATTTCGGATGTTTTATTTTAATGCTAACTAGAAAATGGTAAATAAACATCAGAAAATCTAATTAATAACCATTTTCATACCTCCTCTCTCTTGCCCTTTTCTTTGCAGCTTCCCTCTCTGGAGCCGTGATTTGTTCTTTTGTTTTGTAAACTTGCATTCTGTCTTGAAGCTGAGTTCCCAATGAACTATTTGCAATAGCTTTGACAATAGTGAAAGGAAACGCCGAAAACAACAACACCCCTGCTAACTACATGGAAATAAATGAAAGAAAGTCTTTCTCTACCCATGCTCCAGGGGTTTCAAAACAGAGTCTCTCTTCCTCTCATATGCACATACACAACAAATCCTAACCATATTCCATAGATCCTAAAACATATGTGAATTTGATCATTGAATAGATACACTGATTTATATGTTTATGCTAAACAATCGAGATATTCTGTGTAATAATGCTATCTAAATCACCAACTTTGGAATACTGAAGTCACCTCTAGTGTATGAAATATTCTACTATATTTAGAGTACATTTACATATGTGCATGATCATTAAATGTAGGAAGCAGTACAAACACCTCTAAGTGCATGAGATACTCTGCTGCGATTAAGAGTATTAAGACATATGCATTTATAGTTATCAATTTAGACATACACCATCATCGGTTTAAAGTACATAACCATACAAAAATCATCAAATTAGAGTACAATGACATAAAGAATTATGAGTTTAGAGTACGGAGATGCATAATCATAAATTTAGATCCACATAATCATCCAGTTAGATATAAACGGACATGCATAATCAGCGAACTTAGATGTAAATATGCATACATGGCCATCAATTTTGGATGTAAACGGGAAAAAGAGGATCATGTAATAGTACTTTAAGTACATAACAATGAGACCTAAATAAAAATAGCTCACCTCTTGCCAGGAGGCATTGCAAGTAATCAGGTTATTAAAACTATGCCTGTGTGGTGGAGAGAGCTTCTGCTTCTGACCATAGAAGTCCTTGTTCTTGTGGAAGGACAAAGAGATGGTGGAGGAATCTCTGCATTCTGGGAAGGACGAAAAAAACTCTGAACGAGTAGAAACAGGGGAGGGTGAGGAGGAGGATAGCATCATCGCCATTATACTCTCACTCTTGCCCTTCATACATATTCCTTCACTTTCTTTCAATCTTCTTTTTTATTTATATATGCAGTTTTGCAAAATCTCAAAAACTACCCCCCAACTTACATATGATATGTGCAGAATCCAGACATGTAATTACTAATAATGTATAAATTTATGTATGTGTGTGTGGCTCATGAGTCGTGTCTATTATAGACCAAATCATAAATAGGGCTGGGGAGGGAATCGCCGCCACGAGCGGTGTAGGTCGCTCAACGGAAGGTGCGTGCGATCTGCACCGTCTGATTTGGATAAGAAAGAACGCGCGAAAAAAAAATCTGTTAGAGGTCGCCCAACTCCGAGTCCTCGCTTGCCCAACCTTGTCAGTAGTCGCCCGACCACCTGACCCTTTTAGAACAATAAATGAAGTAATTAACAAAAGTAATGGTTCAATGGTTAGAATTATTCCTTACATTTAATAAAGTGCAAGATTTGAATTTCTTTTCCTCTCTTAGTGAGAAGAGGGTTTATTTTGCTCATTCGTCAATTTTGGGGTCATTTAGGTTTTCTTCTTCTTCAACTTCTTTCTTTTTTAGGGTTTCGACATTTGGTTTTGGGATTTTAGCAACGAGCAATTGATTCTTGCATGGATATTAATGTATTCCTCCCATCAACGAGGAAGAGATTAATGCATGATTCATTCAATATGTGAAGCTTATCGATCAATATATGTGCTACATATTAATCACACTATTGGCAATACAACATATTAATCATGCTATTCCCTTAAAAATGCAACACTAACAAAGAGGTTAACAAAGTTTGCTTATAAGATGAGAAGTTTACTAAACAAAATAATATGTCAAGAATATTGATATTTGTGACATAATCTATGCAAAAAGAAATATTTGTCTAAGCCCAATATAAAATATGAAGATCATAAAAGAGCTATATGTATAACATTACATAGTATTTTGTAGATATAATTAGAAATCAGTGAGTGAACCTTATTTCACTTAGTGGAATTTGTTACTAAACCCCAAAATGTTTTCTTCTTTTCATATATATCATTTATCTAGTCAATGTTGTCCCTCTTGTTACATGCAAATGAACCCAGATTCAATCTTAATATATCTAAGTTGGGATTTAAACCTAATAACATTTCTCCTAAGGTAATAAAGTTGATCTAATAAGCCTCAAGTAATAATAATTAATCTAGGACCAATATTTGTCAAACGACTAGTGGTGCTATAGTATTTTTCAACTTGAAATTTTTTGTCAAGTAGACCTAGAACAACTGAATACTATATTGATGATCACTACTTGTGTATAAAGTCATAATTGGTGACCTTTGTATTTGTTTCAAGGGTCCCAAAAGAAAAAGTCTTTCATAAATTGGGAGAGCTTGACCCTCTACAAAAGGTCATGAGAACAACTATGATCAAATCGAGAAAGGACACTCAAACAACTAGAACATGGTGTCTTTCATAAGATACCATAATGGTACACTCAAAACAACTAGACACGTGTGCTTGTTGTTTTTTGCATCGGATGAACATTCAAGTTTTTCCATGTCCCCTTGCTTTTTGCTTGCTTGAAAGGTTTCCAAGTTAGGTTTTGCCACTAGACACCAATATTGTCCTTTTGGAGATTAATATGATAACATAATGTGATTAATTGAAAATTTAAGACAAGATCGATGTAATTAGCTAGAGTATGATTAAGATGTGTCTCTGTGATAGTATGAATAAAGTGTGCCTCTGTAATTAATTGGAGGATGAATCAGCTCTGATTACCAACTTGGGGTTTAATGATTAATGTGACTTAAAATATGATTAATTTATTCCTTAATATGATCTTTTTTTTTAAACAGGTTGGGCGACCACGTTAATCAGGTTAGGTGACCATATTAAAACAGGTTGGGCGACCTGTTTATGATGAGAGATGTTTTTTACGAGGGTTGGGAGACCTTATTTGCCCAATTGGAAGACTTGAATAATGGGTTTGGCAACTTGTTTAATAGGTTGGGTGACCATATTAAAACAGGTTGAGCAACTTGTTTATGAGAGGAGATGTTTTTTAAGAGGGTTGGGAGACCTGATTTATACAATAGGGTGACCTGAGTAATAGGTTGGGCGACTTGTTTAATAGGTTGGGTGACTATATTAAAACAGGTTGGGCAACCTGTTTATGAGAAGAGATGTTTTTTAAGAGGGTTGGGAGACTTGTTTTATGAGAAGATATCTTTTTTAAACAGGTTGGGAGACCATATTTAAGAGGGTTGCGTGACCTAAATAGTTATCAAATAACATATGTATGAAAACAACATATCTTTGAAAACCAGCAGACACAAATCACACTATGACTAAGAAAACAACATATCTTTGAATCTAAAACATATGTATAATAACAACATATCTTTAAAATACAGCAGACCCAAATGACACTATGAGTGAGAAAACAACATATCTTTGAATCTAAAACATATGTATAATAACAACATATCTTTAAAATACAGCAAACCCAAATCACACTATGAGTGAGAAAACAACATATCTTTGAATCTAAAACAGGTTTAGGGGCAAGAGACCAACATGAGATTACCAATATTACCAACACTTGATATAAACAACTTTTCCATTAATTGGTAATTTTCTATATACAATGAGTGGCCACTCGCTATACAAAAAGTGTAGACCATATTACAACATCTGTCTATAACAAAATATAATACCATATTTACAACATTCGCTCCAGTACAAATAATATGAAGATATTTACAATATTCGTCGTATACATAAAATCCATTATATGACAACCAAGGTCTAATATTTGTGGCCATGACAGCCATGATAAAATTTATGTAGCCAATCCAAAATTTACAATATGGGGCCACCGATAGCAAGTGCAAATCCCAATACCCTTCGTGCCCAGTCGTCCACATGAATTCGAAGTGAATCCACTTCGCGTTTGGTGAACCACATCTCTGTGCCCTGTCACCAAATATGTATAACAACCTAGCTATACAAAAACCACGTGAATAAGACATTTGCAACTACACTTACAAAAGCCGAAGATATCCATCCCCGTAGGAACTCCTCGACCAACATCTATATAGTCTTCATCACGTAAAAGCCACAATCCCAACCATTTGGTTGAGTTGGGATGTGCAATACGTGATGTTGACCCTCAGACACAATGGTGTGGTTTGACGGTTCAGATGAAATGGTCCGAATCAGCCACGATACTCAACCACAATACACGCATGGGCCTTGTTCCCATTGGCATCTCTTCCAACCTTATACAACGAGCTAATACTAAGAGCATTTGTTGTTCCTGTATGTGTTACATAAAGATTGACATAATACAACGAGACCAAATCCACATACCTGCATGAGGAGCATCTTCGTTGAATGTTGCCATGGGTTGTATCGGCTCAATCCGAGGCAGATGAACCACCAATGCCTGATCCATGCTCTCGACGCCCTTAGAGATGTCAGTTGCACAACTTCTCCAATGTCTTCTAACGAAAACCCTTTAACAAATCATTAGTCAACATGCATGCATCACACATCATTACCACTATTAAGGGAGATTGGTTCGTGACATACCTCTCTTGAATTGGATATATCTCAC